>NC_053028.1:132809039-132919826 GCF_003073215.2 Triticum urartu
GGAATGAGAAAATGTCAACACCAACCAAAGACAAGTAGTTGTCGAGAGATCCGGCCCGACTGCTCAGCAGTCGGACAGAATCTCGGGGGCTACACCCAGCGGGTGCGCTGACGTGCCCCCGCAAGAAAGAAGATGGAATTCTTACTCCGGCTCTGATTCAGGTCGGTGGTCTGCTTGGCCAGCTCCTGGAACTGGGCGTTTTAGGTGGGCACACAGAGGTTGTGGTAGTGCTGCAATGAAGACAACAGAAGAAAAAATAAGTCAGCACTCGGAACTCACCTTGAAGTTCCGATCCGCCTGGTCAGCAGCCGGCCCGGAACTCGAGGGCTACACCCAGTGGGTGCGATGGCGCGCCCCCACAGAAGATCGCAAGAATTGAAAACAAGAAGTAAAAAAGCTTACCCGCACGGCCTCCCGCGTTGCCAAGAACTCCTGCATGTATTGCTGGAGAGCGACGCCTTGGGTGTTGAACTGGGCCAGGACGTCCTGCACGGTCACGTTTAGAACAGCCGAGCCATCCCCAGACGTCCAGTCCGGAGGGGCGGCACTGGAGGCATAGGTATCGAGCGCCAATGAGCTCGAGACCCCGATATCCGTCGGCCTTGGAGCAGAGGCCGCCTTCACCGGGCCCTGGCACGCTGGAACGCGGACCGTGGGAGTCGGGCCCATGACCAACTCACTGCCAGATGGCGGCACTGGCGGCGCTTCAGGCTTGCTACCCTGCAGGTCAGCAGTCAGCGCGCAGAGGTACCTCCGCCTCCAAGACGACGGGGTCCCCTCCCCTCTCCAGGGTCGGCTGGTCGACAGCAGCCCCTCTAGTCGGTGCCCGGTATTCCAGCTCCATCGGCTCCGTAGATTGCGGACCGGTGGACTCTGGAACTCGGCTGCAGGACGCCTCCTCCTCCTGCGCCTTGGCAGCCGCGTCCGCCTGCTCCTTGGCCGCTGCGTCGGCTCGCACCTTGGCCGACGCGTCGGCCTCCGTCCATGTCGCCTCCGCCTTCTCCCGTGCCACGGCCTCCCGCTCCTATTGCGCCTCCCGCGCATTCTTCTTCGTTGCCTCCCAGAGGGCGGCGAGCGGGTCCACACGACGAGGGCCTGCGATGCTGTCTGCCGCCCCAATCACCGAGCCAGATGGGGGTCGCAACAGAGAGAGCGGAGCTCTATGCATCAAAGAAAAAGGAAATACGAAAATTGCAAGAAAATAAGAAAAGCAAATGCAAAAAAAATGCGAGAAAGATCAGGACGCTTACATGAACACCAGCGGACGCTGCTTGGGGCCCTACTGGAAGAGGGCCGCTTTCGCGGCCTCTTGCTGCTTGGTCATGGAGATGAGGTCTTGGTCTTCTTGGGCCGACTGCCGAACAACCCGGCGTCGGCCCGACGCTTTGGTGCGTTGCCTGCTGCAGTCGGCGTGGTCGAGGAACCGGCGCCTGTTTGGTCAGCGCCGGGAGCGCGGCACGGCTCATCATATTCTTCGTCGTCATGCGGCCAATCCCCGAGGCCGCCTCCTGCGGAAGCTCCTACGGCGTCGTCCTCTTCCTCAACATCTGCCCCTAGCTCAGGGTTGTCCGCGTCACTTTCCGCACAGTCCGCCATGTACTGATGGCCTGGGGCTAGCGCGCCATCTGCCGTCTGGCCCGGGAAGCGCTACATCGCGTTCGGATGGTCAGGCGGCAAGAAGAAATTCGGACAAACAAAGAGAAGAGAACCAGAAGACTTACCGCAGGCGGCGGGTTAGTACGGATGTACGGCTCCTTGCCGATCCTCCAGTCCGTCTTCGAGAGCTTGCAGTCGGAGAAGAAGTTCACCAGCCGGACCACCTCCACGTCCGGCAGCACTTTGGTGCACGTCCGGCATGGGTCCCGGTGCCCGCTCATGTTGCTGATTATGTGGGGCTGGGCTTGAAGAGGCAGCACCTGGCGCTCCACGAGGGCGGCCAGAAGATCCGAGGGCCTGAGGCCCTCTGACTCCGTCATCTCCTGGAGTCGGGAGAGAGCGGTGGAGGTGGCGGCCGACAGATTCTTCGGCCGGAACTTCCAGTTTGTGCGAGGCTCAGCAGGCGGGCTGGCTGCATAAGCCGAAAGGTTGACGTCGTCCTGCGTCGAGTGGATGTTCTCGATGTAGAAGTACGATTTTAGCCATAGTTTGTCTGACTGCAGCAGGGCGAGAGCCGGGAAGCAGGCCCCGGAGCCCGAGTGTCGCGCCGCGACGCCCCGCACTGGGCCGCCTCATCCTTGGTGGTGGTGCCGAGCTTGAGGTAGAAAAGCTCCCCCCCACAGCTCAAGCATGGGGAGCACGCCAAGATACCCCTCGCAGAGGGTGACATAGGCGGAGAGCAGCACCATCATGTTCGGTGTGAGATGGTGGGGCTACACTCTGTAGAAGTCGAGGAACTGCGCCCCGAAAGATTAACTGCACCCACGCCCCGCACGACCCCGCGTATCCCGCGCCTTTACGACACACGACTAATGAGCCCCGGAAGGGCAATCATTCGCCTCAGCCATAGTGGATCCACACGCGCGTCGAGGCCCTGTAGTGGCGGGCCCGGGCCTGCTGCGACATTCCTTCATGCGCGTGGGCTGGCAGGCCGGCCTGGTGTGCCAGCCGCATGGCAAGTGAGCAATGGGCGGGAAGCCTATCACCCAGCTGGCGCACCACCCGGCCTCTACCCTGACATTTCGAGTTCACCAGTCGGCCGACCGCTCCTTGGCCGGCTCCTAACAGTCGGCATCTCCAGAAGACGGATGAAGGAAGAGTACCAGACCACTCGGAGTAGGAAGCTGCTGAGGCTCCTCAACAGACGGCCCCCATGGGGCCGACAACTAGCAAGCGACCTTGTGCCACCTCAAAGTTTGCACCCATTCACTTCAATGAGACGGGGCGTGGCTACAGTACAACCTGCCACCCCCGAATCAAGGGCTGAGCGTGGCCATATCACGGGCGTACCAAGCGGACAACCCTCACCCGGCGGGGCACTGTTGTCACACAGCCCGTGACATCACCTACGACATAGGGAGCCACGCTCCCACGATGGGCAGTCGGTACGGCGCGCAGGCGGCGGGCCCTACCTGTCCGCGAGCCACCAGGAGGTGGTGAACCCCCAGTAGGCAGTGTCTAGGGCTGACCGACTACTAACAGGCGGCCCTCCCTCCCGTCGAAGTCTGTGAGTCATTAACCAGATGAGGCGGGGTGTGGCTACAGTGAGCGCTCGCCAAGCGGCAGGACTATAGCCACGCCCCAATCCCCCTCGACAAAGCCTCCATCATCAGTAGCAAGGCTACACGAGAGCCGGTGGGATCCACCAAGAGGCGGGCCCAGCAGCCGACAGAGAAGCCGGCGCACAGGGACACTGACAGCTGGGTCCTAGACCCGGTCGGATTACCATTGTACCCCTAGGGGGTAGGCTTATATAAACCCCCCAGGCTCACCCCATGCAAGGGGTTCAGAACCTTTGCCATCCTACACCCACCATAGAAGGAGAAGTTAGGGCTAGTTTCTCTTCTTCCTCCTTTAGCCAAAACAGCTCAAGGAGCAATCTTGTAGCTACTCTATCGACGATAGTCATCATGCGGAGACCCCGCAGAGCAGGACTAGGGGTGTTATCTCCACGGAGAGCCCCGAACCTGGGTAAGATTCGCAGGCATATGCGGTCTCGCTCACTCCCGCTTCTAGAGCCCGGTGACGTACTCTTGTCCTCATCCATGATAAGCCACCCCCTGGCATATGTCGCTAGATATCCCCGACATTTAGCGCCCACCGTGGGTCTAGGTGCACCGTCATTCAGAAACACGTTCTGGATGGGAACCCTCTTCCTTTCTGGCGAGCGCAGCCAGCCCAGCACGCCTGATGGCGTTTGCGTCGACACGCTGCGCGGCGCGGAAGCCGCTTGCGCCGCAAGCTGCCTCACGGATCTCATCGACGGGATCCGCCTCTTCGACAAGCCTGCGCCCAACGCGGGAGCACCCAGCTCCGAGAGCTGCCTTGTCGACCTCATCGCCAACGAGCCTGCCTCTGACCTAGAGTCCGTTGGCTCCACCGATCCGATGCTCGTTGACTTCGACGTGGAGTCCCCCGATGCCTTCCCCACCAGCGTGGTGATCATCGATGACCCACTCCAGCCTGCGGTTAGCGACGCCAGCGCCAGCGCCAGCACCGTCATGGAGGTGCTTGTCATTAGCCACGATGGACCCTCTGACGGGGCTGGCCACGACCCGCCGCAGGCGGCGATGCGGGGCTTGTCCGCACCCATGGCAGAAAACGCCGACGGAGCGATGCTAGAAACATTCCGTGTCTCGGTCCTCGACAGCGCCAACAAGCTGGCGGCATTGAGGCGCCTCACCGAAGCCTACAAGGGCAAGATTGACCGCGCCATCTGCGGCACGCCGGCTGCTGGCGAGCCCAGCCGAGTGGGCATAGTTCGACAGCATGGCACGGCAGTCGCTAGCATGCTAGGGCCGACCGCCCGACCTATGCCACCCCGATGGAGAACTTGCACGCTACCCAGGCGGCGGCAGACGAACTACACCACCTGGAGGGCGACGAGCATCGTTGCATGACGGCGCGCCTCCAGCAGCTCCTTGACACGGCAACCGCACAGCAAGAAGCCGCTCGTCGCGTGGTGGAACCCGGCGTGCAAGTTGAGAACCATCCCCCCCCCCCCCCCCCCCCCCCCCCCCGCCGTGAGCATGGGGCGACCTCCCGGTCGCCGAGAGGCGGCGCCCGCGATCGTCGAGACCAAGAGCCAGCTGCATAACGATTAAGTGCGACCAAGATGGCCGCCCACAAGCAGTGGAATGACGGGGCGATCTACCGCCTCCCCCGCGTAGGGAATGGCGCGCTTCCCTGTCGCTTGTTGAGCACCTGACTCTCGGAGGCCAGTTAGGCCCCCGTGAAGGAGTCAAAGAGAACGACGCCCGTCGCCGGATCGACCGACTGGCTCGATCCCTGCCGATGGAGGAAGAAGATGCAATCGGCTCGGCCTGTTTGGGCCCCCGCATTCACGACGAGCCCTTCCCCAAAGGGTTCGCGCTCCCCTGAGACACTCCCAAGTACAACAGCTCCGTGAAGCCGGAGGACTGGCTGGTCGACTACTCCACAGCCGTCAGCATAGAAAACGCATCAAGCGTGCTGCCGTGAAGTACGTTCTGCTCATGCTCAAGGGCACGGCCCAGAGATGGCTGAACAACCTCAAGCCCTACAGCGTCAATAGCTAGCCCGACTTCGCCGATGTCTTCATCCGCAACTTCACCAGCACCTACAAGCGCCCCCCCAAGCCCCGCCAGCTCTCCTTGTGCGTCCAAGGCCCGGCCGAGTCTACACACGACTACTGCAGCGACCAGACCTCAAACAGTCTGATCTTTATGCATCAGTGTCATGCCTGGATCGGTAATGCTGACACGCACAGTACTTGAGGATTTATAACAGAGTAGCAATCACACACTTATTACATCAAATGTCTCAAAAGATAACTTATTACAATAAATATGGCTTAAGGCCATCTAATATGATAACAGCGGAAGGCTTGGAAGATAAAGTGAGTCCATCAACTCCAATGGCATCATTGAGTGAAAGACTACGACCTAAGGCTCCTTACCCGTCGTCTTAAAAGTCTGCAACATGATATGTTGCAGCCCGAAAACAGGTCAGCACATGAATATGCTGGCAATGTAACACAAGAGAGTAATGAATAGAATAAAGCTATCACTACATGCATATATCGCTAGTGGAGGCTGTATGTATAATAGGTTTTGCGAAAAGCCAATTTTCCCAACTGCAAAGGAATATATTTTATTTAACTACAAAGTTGGTTGAAAACATTGAGAAGGTAAACCCCCTCTCAATCCCAATTAAAAGTAATCATTAACCCAATCAAATTATATTAAAGAGTGATGAGATCCACATGATAATCCAGAAACCAGATACTCAAGATGTCCATAACCGGGGACACGGCTAACCATGATTAGTTTGTACACTCTATAGAGGTTTGTGCACTTTTCCCCAAAAGACTCGATGTCCTCCGTTGGATTTCTCTCACTACATAATGTTTGAGAAACGGATGACTGAGACACAGTCTTTCCGAAGAGGTCCCCTTAACTAATAGATAGGCCAGTACACCTACAATCCCCCACATCTGCTAGCCCATCATGGAAAGGTTTCCCACAACTTAGTCAACTATGCCAGAGCCCATAATGGCATGTGCCTGCACACAGAAGTTTCCAGTATGAATAATCTTATGATCCCTTTGAGCCTAGGTGGCGGTCCATAGGAAAATCACATGGTACCCCGGGATTTCCAAAAAAACAGGCAATCACTAGACACCCCAGGTGCATCAATCCACCCACATGTGTATTTAAGTTGCCACCTTAAGTTGAACCATTAATTAACAATATCACATCTGTCATGGATACACTCAAACCCAATCCACGTCAACGAGCATAGCATGGCAATATACGCATAACGTAGAAGTAACTCCTAGGGTTTCAGAATAAACAGGTGAATAGGTACTACCTCATCTACTTCCCAAGCCCACAAATTAAATTCAGATCCTAACCACGCAATTGTTTGAGGGTTGATCTAATGCAATAAAACTGGTAGAGAAGAGGTATGATCAAAGTGTTACTTGCCTTGCTGATGATCCGTGAAACCTAGAGACTCGATGTAGCACGCTTCGCACTCCGGGTACTCTATCGCAATCAAACAAGCATACAATAAGCAATCATACAAGGCCACGGATAAAACTCAAATAAGAGATCTAACCAGAAAGTTCAACTTAAGAACTCCGGTTTGCAAAAAGAATCAAATCAAACGAAGCAACAAAATTCAAACGGCGAAAGAAACAAGCTTCCTTTACTAATCTGGACTAAAGTCAAATTTTACAGTAGCAAAAACTTGTTTAAGTTGCTTAAACGGAAATAGGGTTTCGAGACGCAACTCTAGGCGCTTGAATCGCCTGATTCCGATAAACAAGCGAAAAGTTATACTAGAACGAAAATCGGATCAGAAATCGCGATCGAAAATAATCACGGAAAATCCCAGAAAAAAGAAAAACCGACGAACAGGCTAACGGACGAACGTTCGCTATCTGCGGCTAAATGGTGAAAACCGTTCGTTAAAAAGGCCCGGCTATGGTTAGGGTTTGGGCGGCGGCGCGGTTTGGGCTGCGGTGGCGGCGCGGATCGGCAGCGGCGCGACTATGGTTAGGGTTTGGGCGGCGCCGCGGTTTGGGCGGCGGTGGGCTCGGCGGCGCGGCTTAAAAAGGCCCCCCGGGCGGAGTCCCGCTCGGGTACGGCCCGGAGTCGGCTCACTTTTTTTTAATAATTCTAACGTGTAGAAAAAGAAAGAAAATAAATACTGAACGGACTCCAAAAATCCCGAAATAAATTTTCCCCGTCCTCCAAAAATAAGCCGGACAAGGTGAATATTTATATGGGCCTAAAATGTAATTTTGAAAAATGCATTTTTTTCCTAATTCAAATAAAATAGCGATAAAACTCTGAATAAAAATCTTATTTGATTTTAATATTAAATGTTCGATATTTCTCTATTTTGAGGAAGTCATTTTATCCTATCTCTTTTATATTTATAAAAGAAATATTCGAAGAGAAAATAATTAAAATCAAGCGATCCTCTTTTCAAAATTCGAGAAAACTCGAACATGAAAATAATGAAATCCCCAACTCTCTCCGTAGGTCCTTGAGTTGCGTAGAATTTCTAGGATCAAGCCAAAATGCAATAAAATATGATATGCAATGATTATCTAATGTTCAACTCTTTCCCTTAACTCCAAAGCGCTTAACTCCTCGGAGTGGTGATACCCGAAGATACACTCTGTCTCCAACTTCGTAAGCTGTCTCCTTGCGTTTAGAATCCGCATAGCTCTTCTGCCTGGACTGGGCTACCTTGAGTCTATCACGAATCAGTTTAACCTTTTCTTCTCATTCTTTAATCAAATCTGGTCCAAACAGATGTCGGTCTCCCACTTCATCCCATAACAACTATGTTTCACACCTCCTTCCGTACAATGCTTCGAAAGGGGCCATCTTCAAACTGTCTTGGTAACTGTTGTTGTATGAGAACTCTGCGGAAGGCAAATTTTCGTCCCAACTAGATCCATAATCTAGCGCACAAGATCTCAACATGTCCTCCAGAATCTGATTGACTCTCTCAGTCTGTCCATCCATCTGCGGGTGAAAAGCTGTACTGAACTCTAGCCTGGTTCCCAAAGTTTCATGCAGCTCATTCCAAAACTTTGAGGTAAACTGGGTTCCTCTATCTGATACAATTGTCCTCGGAACTCCATGCAAACATACGATCCTGTCATGTATATCTTTGCCAACTTAGCACTGGTGTAAGTGGTCTTTACTGGGATGAAATGAGCTACTTTCGTCAAGCGATCGACTACAACCCATATCGAGTCATAGCCTGAATGAGTCCTGGGTAATCCCGTGATAAAATCCATGCCTAGCTTATCCCACTTCCATTCGGGTATCGACAATGGTTGCAGCAATCCTGCTGGCTTCTGATGCTCTGCCTTCACTCTCTGACATACATCACAAACTGCTACATACTCCCCAATATCCTTCTTCATTCCGGTCCACCAGAATCTATCCTTCAGATCCAGGTACATCTTGGTATTTCCTGGGTGAATCGAATATGGTGAGTCATGGGCCTCCTGCAAAATCAGCATCCTTATCTCCTGATCATTTGGTACATATACGCGGTCCTCAAACCATAGGGTATCGTGTTCATCCTCCCGTAATCCCTTGGCTTTTCCTTTGCTCATCCTTTCCTTTATCTCGGCAATCTCCTTGTCCGTCTTCTGCACTTCTCTGATCTTATCTATCAAAGTAGACTGAATCTCCAAAGCTGCTACATAACCTCTCGGAACTATCTCCAAACATAACTCACGAAGGTCTTCTGCTAACTCCTTGGGTAACTCTCCTGTCATGAGTGTATTGACATGACTCTTGTGGCTCAACACATCGGCTACTACGTTAGCCTTTCTGAGATGATAGTTCAACTTTATGTCATAATCCTTTATGAGTTCCAACCATCTCCTCTGCCTGAGATTCAACTCCTTCTATGTGAAGATATACTTCAAACTCTTGTGATCCGTGTATACCTCACAATGGTTTCCGATGAGAAAATGTCTCCAAGTCTTCAACCCGTGCACTACGGCTGCTAACTCCAAATCATGTGTAGCATAATTTAACTCATGGGTTTTAAGCTTTCGTGAGGCATATGAAACAACTCTTCCTTCCTGCATAAGCACTGCTCCAAGTCCTCGACGAGAGGCGTTGCAATACACTTCATAATCCTTGCGTTGATCTCGCAGAATCAACACTGGTGATGTAACCAAATGTTTCTTCAATTCCTGAAAACTGGCCTCACATTCCTCAGTCCATTGGAATTTGGTGTCCTTCTTTAGAAACTCCCTCATAGGCTTTGCAATCTTCAAGAAATTCTCAATGAACCTCCGGTAGTGTCCTGCGAGTCCAAGAAAACTCCGGATCTCAACAATGGACGTGGGTGCCTCCCAATTTGTCACAGTGACGACTTTGTTGGGGTCTACCGCTATTCCTTCTCCGGATATAACATGTCCAAGGAATCGAACTTCCTTCAACAAAAACTCACACTTGCTGAACTTGGCATATAGCTGATGTTCTGTGAGCTTCCCAAGTACTACACGCAAATGCTCCTTATGCTCCTCTTCATTCTTCGAGTAGACCAGAATATCATCAATGAACACCACAATGAAATTATCCAAAAACTCCATAAACACCTTGTTCATCATGTTCATAAAATAAGCAGGTGCGTTAGTCAGGCCAAATGACATAACGATATACTCATATAGCCCGTACCTTGTGGTAAAAGCTGTCTTAGGTATATCCTGCTCTTGAATCTTCAACTGGTGGTACCCGGATCGCAGATCGATCTTGGAAATCACCTTAGCTCCTTGAAGCTGATCAAACAAATCATCATCGGCAGTGGGTACTTGTTATTGATCGTTACTTCATTCAATCCACGATAATCAACAACCATCATTAACGATCCATCCTTCTTCTCCACTAGAAGTACTGGTGATCCCCAAGGTGACGAACTTGGGCGAATATATCCTTTATCCAGTAACACCTTAATCTTCTTCTTAATTTCCTCTAAATCCTGCGTGGGCATCCTGTACGGTCTCTTAGATATTGGACCTGTGCCTGGCAAAAGCTCAATCAAAAACTCGATGTCTCTATCCGGTGGCATGCCTGGCAACTCTTCTGGAAATACATCCGGGAAATCCTTTACCATAGGTACTTCCTCATGTACAACTCCTGTTAAGGAATTTACTTGAGTCCTAATCGACACATGCCAGGATACATACTTGATCCTTCTTCCTTCTGGGGTGGTGAGCAAAATCGACTTACTAGCGCAATCGATGTTTCCTCCATACATCGATAGCCAATCCATACCCAGAATCACATCCAAACCTTGCGACTCCAGAATTATCAGATCTGAGGGGAAAACGTGCCTACCTATGGCCAACGGTGTCTGAAAACATCCTTGGCTTGCCATATACTCTACTCCTGGCGAGCTCACTAACATAGGTGTACTAAGAAATTTGGTGGGCAGTTTATACTTATACACAAATCCCCTTGATATGTATGAATGCAATGCACCGGTATCGAAAAGTACGACTGCAGTAAAAGACTTAACCAAAAAATTTACCTATTACTGCATCTGGCTGGGCTTCAATCTCCTCCATGTTAACGTGGTTCACTTGTCCCCTGTTGAAAGGGTTGGGCTTCTTCCCAGAGCTTCCATTGCGGTTTCCGTTCTTAGCTTCAGGACATTCATTGGTGCAATGTCTAGTCTTCTGGCACTTGTAGCAAGTAACGTGGCTTAGATCTTTCTTGGCGGGCGTTGCTAGGTTGGAACGGTTCTGTCAGTTGCTTCCTCCATTACCATTCTTGGAGCCACTATGGTTGTGAGAACTTCCTCCATTGTGAGTGTTTCCTCCATGGTTATGCACAAGTCCTCCTGAGTTCGGGGTGAAATAAGGTCTCTGCTGAGCTCCAGAATTATACTTCCCTTGTCCATACTTCCTCTTGCGGTTATCTATCTGCTGCTGCTTCCCTTCAATCATGAGAGCTCTATCTACCAACTGTTGGTAGTTATTAAAGGTTGCTACCATCAACTGCATGCTCAGCTCATCATTCAGTCCTTCCAAAAACTTCTCCTGCTTAGCTGCATTCGTAGCAACGTCATCTGGGGCATAACGTGCTAGCTTGCTAAAGTCATCCACATACTGGCTAACGATGCATCCTCCTTGGCGTAAGTTGCGAAACTCACGCTTCTTTATGGCCATAGCTCCCGCTGATACATCGGCAGTGCGAAAAGCCTGCTGGAACTGGTCCCATGTAACAGTGGCTATAGGATATGTGATAGTGTAATTCTCCCACCATGAGACTGCTGGTCCATCCAATTGGTGCGCGGCAAAACGCACCCTCTCAGCATCTGTGCATCTTGCAGTGGTTAACTCCCTTCCAATCCTGCAGAGCCAATCATCTTCCACTATCGACTCGGTGCCACTGGAAATCACCAGCGGCTGCAACCTCAGAAAACGGGCTAAATTGTCAACTGGGGGTGGTGGTGGTGGGTTGTTGTTTTTGTTGTTGTTGTTTCCTTGGTTGTGAACTAATAACTACATCAGCATATTCTGCTGCTGGATCAACTGAGTGAGCTTCGGTGGAAAGGTAAATCCGGGGTCAGTCTTGGAGGCATCTGAGGGTTTAGAGGGAAGAGAATATAATAGAATGAGGTCTAGTGAGAAAACACTACCCGTATGCACATGAGACAAACACAATCATATCACTCAATCAATCAAGCAAGGGCATACAATCGGTCTAGAACTTATCGTTACAAAGTGCTTGGACTATACTATTTACATGGTAGACTACTACTACTACTTTTTTGGTGGTCAACTAGAAATATTGTTCGGTCGAAGACTCCATGATATCCGCTACAGCTTCATCAACATAATCAACATCACTATCGTCGGGGTCCGAGTCGGTGTCGTCGATGATGATGTAGTTTTCCGGGCAAGTGGAACCGTCATCTTCTCCTCCTGGCGCGGGGTCTCCCATGAATACTCCCAGCTTCCTTGTCAAGTCGCCATTCTTCTCCACTAGTACGACGATTCCTTCCTCATAATCTTCGCGAGTTGCCTTGAGTTCTTCCTCAAGCTCCGTGATCCTTGTCATCGCCTTCTTCAGATCTATCATGCCTGCACACATATGATTTTCCTGGCGGCGAATATGCTGGTTTAACTCCTGGATGAAAGCGGCAATTGATCTATCCCTCCTGGTGCTGATCATCTCCCATTGCTCATCTCGGCGCACAAATCAGGTAGATAGTATCCTTGCGATCCTTGTGGTAAACTTCTCCAATGCGTCCCATGGCGATGTTTGCTGCCATACTCTTTCCTGGACTCCAGGTTGGTGCATCAAAGGAAAACTCTATGGGTTCAGTGACTGGCGTCAATGTCCTTCCTGGAACTTGAACTTGAATCATCCATCGCGCCTCTTCTAGTAAAGTGGCGTTGTAAGTCCCGGTAAAGCTTGTTATTCCGATGTTTAAGTACCTAGTGACTTCCTTCAAGTGGCATCCAAAAGGTGTGTCTTCATCTGGTTGTGCAAACTTGTTCCTTGCGTCCGCCATCCTAAAGAGTAGAAAATGGAGAGGAGTCAGAAATGAGATGAGAGTAGTGATCCAGGGCTTTGGCTTAGTGGTCGTGTCCTACAGTCAGCGTGTGCTCTGATACCATCTTGTAGCGACCAGACCTCAAACAGTCTGATCTCTGTGCATCAGTGTCATCCCTGGCCGGTAATGCTGACACGCATAGTACTTGAGGATTTATAACAGAGTAGCAATCACACACTTATTACATCAAATGTCTCAAAAGATAACTTATTACAATAAATATGGCTTAAGGCCATCTAATACGATAACAGCGGAAGGCTTGGAAGATAAAGTGGGTCCATCAACTCCAAAGGCATCACTGAGTGAAAGATCATGACCTAAGGCTCCTTACTCGTTGTCTAAAAACTCTGTAACATGATACGTTGCAGCCCGAAAACGGGTCAGCACATGGAATATGCTGGCAATGTAACACAAGAGAGTAATGAACAGAATAAAGCTATCACTACATGCATATATGGCTGGTGGAGGCTGTATGTTTAATAGGTTTTGCGAAAAGCCAATTTTTCCCTACTGCAAAGGAATATATTTCTTTTAACTACAAAGTTGGTTGAAAACATTGAGAAGGTAAACCCCCTCTCAATCCCAATTAAAAGTAATCATTAACCCAATCAAATTATATTAAAGAGTGATGAGATCCACATGATAATCCAGAAACCAGATACCCAAGATGTCCATAACTGGGGACACAGCTAACCATGATTAGTTTGTACACTCTATAGAGGTTTGTGCACTTTTCCCCACAAGACTCGATCTCCTCCATTGGATTTCTCGCACTACATAATGTTTGAGAAATGGATGACCGAGACACAGTCTTTCCGAAGATGTCCCCTTGACCGATAGATAGGCCGGTACACCTACAATCCCCTACATCTGCAAGCCCATCATGGAAAGGTTTCCCACAACTTAATCAACGATGCCAGAGCCCATAATGGCATGTGGCTGCACATGGAAGTTTCCAGTATGAATAATCTTATGATTCCTTTGAGCCTAGGTGGCGGTCCATAGGAAAACCACACGGTACCCCGGGATTTCAAAAAAAAAACAGGCAATCGCTGGATACCCCAGGTGCCTCAATCCGCCAAGATGTGTATTTAAGTTGCCACCTTAAGTTGAACCATTAATTAACAATCTCACATCTGTCATGGATACACTCAAACCCAATCCACGTCAACGAGCATAGCATGGCAATATACGCATAACGTAGAAGTAACTCCCAGGGTTTGATAAAAAACAGGTGAATATGTACTACCTCATCTACTTCCCAAACCCACAAATTAAATTCAGATCCTAACCATGAAATTGTTTGAGGATTGATCTAATGCAATAAAACTGGGTAGTGAAGAGATATGATCAAAGTGTTACTTGCCTTGCTGATGATCCGTGAAACCTAAAGACTCGATGTAGCACGCTTCGCACTCCGGGTACTCTATCGCAATCAAACAAGCATACAATAAGCAATCAAGCAAGGGCACGGGTAAAACTCAAATAAGAGATCTAACAAGAAAGTTCAACTTAAGAACTCCGGTTTGCAAAAAGAATCAAATCAAACGAAGCAACAAAACTCAAACGGCGAAAGAAACAAGCTTCCTTTACTAATCTAGACTAAAGTCAAATTTTACAGTAGCAAAAACTTGTTTAAGTTGGTTAAACGGAAAGAGGGTTTCGAGACGAAACTCTAGGCGCTTGAATCACCTGATTCCGACAAACGAGCGAAAAGTTATACTAGAACGAAAATCGGATAAGAAATCGCGATCGAAAATAATCGCGGAAAATCCGAGAAAAAAGAAAAACTGACGACTAGGCTTACGAACAAACGTTCACTGTCTGCGGCAAAATGGTGAAAACCGTTCGTTAAAACGAACGTAAAAACGGGCGTTCGCTAAATAACTATACCAAAAAAATAAACCGAACTGGATCTAAAAAAACAGATCTAGGGTTTCGAAAAAAAACAAAACGGTTTTCTCACGAAAACCGAGGCGGCTACCTCGGGTCCGGCAGGGTCCGGCGAGGTGCGGCGACGGCGGGGCGGCTCCGGTGCGGCGGCGTGGGGCGGCGGACGACGGTGGCAGCGGCGCGGTACGGCGGCGGCAGCGGCGGGGCACGGCGAGGCGAGGCGGCGGCGGCGGATCGGCGGTGGTGGCGCGGATCGGCGGCGGCGCGGCTAGGGATAAGGTTTGGGCGGCGGTGCGGTTTGGGCTGCGGTGGGCTCGGCGGCGCGGCTTAAAAAGGCCCCCCGGGCGGAGTCCCGCTCGGGTACGGCCCGGAGTCGGTTCACTTTTTTTAAAAAATAATCCTAACGTGCAAAAAAATAAAGAAAAGAAATACTGAACGGACTCCAAAAATCCCGAAATAAATTTCCCCCATCTTCTAAAAATAAGCCGGACAAGTTGAACATTTATTTGGGCCTAAAATACAATTTTCAAAAACACATTTTTTCGTAATTCAAATAAAATAGCGATAAAACTCCAAATAAAAATCTTATTTGATTTTAATATTAAATCTTCGATATTTGTCTATTTTGAGGAAGTCATTTTATCCTCTCTCTTTTATTTTTATAAAAGAAAATATTCGAAGAGAAAATAATTAAAATCAAACGATCCTCTTTTCAAAATTCAAGACAACTCGAATATGAAAATATTATCCCCAACTCTCTCCGTAGGTCCTTGAGTTGCGTAGAATTTCTAGGATCAAGCCAAAATGCAATAAAATATGATATGCAATGATGATCTAATGTATAACATTCCAAATTGAAAATTTGGGATGTTACAACTACCTTACACGCTGGGCTGAGCTACACAACTCCTGCGAAGCGGTGCACAAGGTGCAGGCCATTGAGTACTTCACCGCCGGTTGCAGAGAAGGCACCCTACTCAAACACAGGCTGCTCTGCGACGAGCCGGCTACGCTCGACAAGCTGCTGATCATAGCGGACAAGTACGCAATGGCCAATTCCTCAATGAAGTCGGAGCTCTGAGTGACGCGTATGGGAAAATGATCCCCCGGCTCCTTAGACGCCGGCTGGTGACTCCAATCGACGCCAGCAGCCGAACGACAACAATATGACAATACTTGAATCTATGCATTATGCCTAGCTAGGTGCATAAAACGATAACGCTTGTTGGGAGGCAACACAATGTATAAAATATTTTCCCCTTTTTTCTGTTTTTGAGTGCTGACACAATTATTCTACTGTTATGATTGTTTTTTATGTTTTAATTAGTGTTTGTGCCAAGTAAAACCTTTAGGATCATGTCGGATGATAGTTGATTTGATCTTGTTGGAAAACCGAAACTTTTGCGCCCAGTAGCAGAATTGTTAAAAATCATTGAATCGTGATAAAATTCTGAAGTTTTTACATAAGATTTATATACAAATTTCCTATGTTGTCCTAATTTTTCAGAATGTTTGGAGTTAGAGAAGTGCGGTCAATGTCCAGATTACTACAGACTGTTCTGTTTTTGACAAATTTTGTTTTTGTTGCATTCTTGCTTATTTTGATGAATCTATGGATTGTATCAGGGGCATAAGCCATGGTAAAGTAAGAATACAATAGGTATAATGCAATAATAAAATTTGAATGGGTTTGCAACAGTACTTAAAGTGGTGATTTGCTTTATTACACTAACGGATCTCGTGAAGGTTTTCATTAAGTTTTGTGTGATTGAAGTTTTCAAGTTTTGGGTGTCATCGACTCCCCTCGGATTTTTGGGATTTTAGAGTATTTATATAGGCGGGGGTAGGTCAAAACAGTTCCTGTGGGCCCCACTACCCATCAGGGCGAGCTAGAGGCCCATGGTGCGCCCTGGTGTCTAGTGGGCCCCTTTCATCTTCTCGTGTACTCCAGAAGCTTCCAGGGTCTCTTATCACCAAAAAACGTCTCCAAAAAGTTTCGTGGCATTTGGTCTTCATTTGGTATTGATATTCTACAAAGTAAAAAACAAGCAAAAAAACAGCAACTGGCATTGGGCACTAGGTTAATAGGTTAGTCCCAAAAAATGTTATGAAGTCGCTAGTAAATGTATATAAAACATCCAAGATTGATACTTTAATACCATGGAACAATCAAAAATTATAGATACGTCGAAGACGTATCAAATTGTAACTGGCTATAGGATGGTAATTGATTTTAGAAAATTAAATAAAGCTACTAGAAAAGATCATTACCCTTTGCCTTTCATTGATCAAATATTAGAAAGATTGTCCAAGCATACACACTTTTGCTTTCTTGATGGATATTATGGTTTCGCTCAAATACATGTATCATAAGTAGATCAAGAGAAAACTACCTTTACTTGTCCTTTTGGAACTTATGCTTATAGATGTATGACTTTTGGAACTTATGCACCCGCTACTTTTCATAGATGATGACTGCTATATTCTCTCACTTTTGTGAAAAGATCGTTGAGGTTTTCATGGATGATTTTCCATTTACGGAACTTTCTTTGATGATTGCTTAAGCAATCTTGATCGAGTTTTGCAGAGATGTGAACAAACTAATCTTGTCTTGAATTGGGAGAAGTGCCACTTTATGGTTAATGAAGGTATTGTCTTGGGACATAATATTTCTGAACGAGGTACTGAAGTAGATAAAGCTAAAGTTGATGCAATTGAGAAAATGCCATGTCCTAAAGATATTAAAGGTATAAGAAGTTTCCTTGGTCATGTTGGTTTCTATAGGAGGTTCATTAAAGACTTCTCTAAAATTTCTACTCCTCTTACTAATCTTTTGCAAAAACACTTCTGCACCTATTTTTCAACCACCTGATTGGAACTTACCTTTTTAAATTATGTCTGATGCTAGTGATTACGCTGTTGGTGCTGTTCTAGGACAAAGAGTTGATAAGATATTAAATGTTATCCATTATGCTAGTAAAATTTTAGACAATGCTCAATAAATTATGCTACTACTGAGAAAGAATTTTTAGCAGTTGTGTTTGCATGTGATAAATTCAGATCCTACATTGTTGATTCTAAAGTAATTGTTCGCACCGATCATGCTGCTATTAAATATCTTATGAAAAATAAAGATGCTAAACCTAGACTCATTAGATGGGTTATTTTGCTACAAGAGTTTGACCTGCATATTAGTGATTGGAAGGAGCTGAGTATCCCGTAGCTGATAACTTGTCTAGGTTGGAAAATTTTCTTGATGACACACTACCTATTTGTGATAGTTTTCCTGATTAACAATTAGCTGTTATAAATGCTTCTCGTAATACTCCTTGGTATGCAGCTATGCTAATTACATGGTTGCTAAATATATACCACCGAGTTTTACATACCAACAAAACAAAAGGTTCTTCTTTGATTTGAGACATTACTTTTGGGATGACCCACATCTTTATAAAGAAGAAGTAGATGGTATTATTAGATGTTGTATACCTGAGCATGAACAGGAACAAATCCTATGGAAGGGTCATTCCGAGGCGTACGAAGGACACCATGCTGGAGACAGAGCTGCGCATGAGGTATTACAATCTGGTTTTTCTTGGCCTACTCTCTTCAAAGATGCACATAAGTTTGTCTTATACTGTGATGAATGTCAAAGAATTGGTAATATTATTCACTTTATTGGTAGACGTCAGGAGATGCTTATGAATTATTCGCTTGTTATCGAACCATTGGATTTTTGGGGATTTGATTATATAGGACCTTTTCCTTCCCCTAGTGGGTATACCCATATTCTATTTGATGTTGATTACATTACTAATTGGGTAGAAGCTATTCCCATTAGTAGTGATGATCATAACACATCTATTAAAATGCTTAGAGGAGTTATTTTCCCGATGTTGGAGTTCCTAGATATTTAATGACTGATGGTGGTTCAAATTTTCTCATGGTGATTTTCGTAAAATCCTTGCTAAATATGGTGTCAACCATATAATTGCATCACCTTATCATCCTTAGTCTAGTGCTCAAGTTGAATTGAGCAATAGAGAAATAAAGCTAATTTTACAAAAGACCGTCAATAGATCTAGAAAGAATGGGTCTAAGAAACTTGATGATGCATTGATACGTCTCCAACGTATCTATAATTTTTGATTGTTCCATGATGTTATATTATCATTCTTGGATGTATTACAATCATTTTATAGCAATTTTATGTCATATTTTGGGACTAACATATTGACATACTGCCCAGTTCCAGTTGTTGTTTTTTGCTTGTTTTTACCTCGGAGAAAATCAATACCAAATGGAGTCCAAATGTAACGAAACTTTTTGGAGAATTTTTCTAGGCCAGAAGACACAGGATGGGCAAAATAAGTACTAGAGGGGTGCCCCGAGGGGGGCACAACCCACCTGGGTGCGCCTGGGGGCCCAGGCGCGCCCTGGTGGGTTGTGCCCACCATGGTGGCCTCCCGCACCGCCTCTTTCCTCTATAAATACCCCAATATTCCTGAAACCCTAGGGGAGTCGACTAAACACAATTCCAACCGCCGCAAGTTCCAGAAACCACAGATCCAATCTAAACACCATACGGAGCGGTTCATCATCCTCATTAGTGCCTCTCCGATGATGCGTGATTAGTCCTTTGTAGACCTACGGGTCCGTAGTTAGTAGATAGATGGCTTCCTCTCTCTCTCTCTAGATTCTAAATATAATGGTCTCTTGGAGATTTATTTGATGTAACTCTTTTTGCGGTATGTTTGTTGGGATCCGATGAACTTTGAGTTTATGATCAGATCTATGTTTTTATCCATGAAAGTTATTTGAGTTCTTTGATCTCTTATATGCATGATTACTTATAGCCTCGTGTTTCTTCTTCAAATCTTCGGTTTAGTTAGGCCAACTAGATCGATTTTTCTTGCCATGGGAAGAGGTGCTTTGTGATGGGTTCGATCTTATGGTGCACGATCCCGGTGACAGAAGGGGAATGACACGTATGTATCGTTACTATTAAGGATAACAAGATGAGGTTTATTTCCACATAAATAGATCTTGTCTACATCATGTCATCATTCTTATTGCATTACTCCATTTCTCCATGAATTTAATACACTAGATGCATGCTGGATAGCGGTCGATGTATGGAGTAATAGTAGTAGATGCAGGCAGGAGTCAGTCTACTAATCCTGGACGTGATGCCTATAGAATGATCATTGCCTGGATATTTTCATGAGTATTTCAAGTTCTATCAATTTCCCAACAGTAATTTGTTTACCCACCGTTGCTATTTTTCTCGAGAGAAGCCACTAGTGAAATCTACGGCCCCCGAGTCTCTTCTATATTATATTTGCCTTCATGATCTATTTTTATTTTCTTTTATTTTCAGATCTATTAATCCAAAAACCCAAAAATACCTTGCTGCAATTTTTATTTATTTATTTTTTCTCGCGTTCCCGTGAGATCTATTTATCAATCTATCATTTTTATCCTGTCTACTTGCCAATTTCTGGCGCCGTTACCCGAAAGGGATTGACAACCCCTTTAATATGCCAGGTTGTGAGTATTTGTTATTTGTGTGCAGGTGCCATTCACATAGTGTTGTGTGGTTCTCCTGCTGGTTCGATAACCTTGGTCTCATCACTGAGGGAAATACCTACCGTAGCTATGCTGCATCATCCCTTCCTCTTTGGGGAAATACCAACGTAGTTCAAGCAGCATTTGGGAGTCGACGAAAATCAATTCCAGACGCCATAAGTTCCAGAAACCACAAATCCAATCTAAGCACCATCATGGAGGGGTTCATCATCCTCATTGGAGCCTCTCCGATGATGCATGAGTAGTTCATTGTAGACCTACGGGTTCATAGGCAGTAGCTAGATGGCTTCCTCTCTCTCTTTTGATTCTCAGTACAATGGTCTCTTGGAGATCTATTTGATGTAACTCTTTTTGTGGTGTGTTTGTTGGGATCCGATGAACATTGAGTTTATAATCAGATCTATGTTTTTATCCATGATAGTTATTTGAGTCTTTTGATCTCTTATATGCATGATCACTTATAGCCTCGTATTTCTTCTTCGAATCTTTGGTCTAGTTAGGTTGACTAGATCGTTTTTTCTTGCCATGGGAAGAGGTGCTTTGTGATGGGTTCGATCTTACGGTGCTCGATCCCGGTGACAGAAGGGGAAATGACACGTGTGTGTCGTTTCTATTGAGGATAATAAGATGGGTTTATTTCTACATAAATAGATCTTGTCTACATACACTAGTAGAAAACAGGGCTTTGGTCCAGGCCGGGTCAGCCCATTAGTCCCGGTTCATTCCAGAACCGGGACCAATGGGGGCATTGGTCCCGGTTCGTGAGCCCAGGGGGCCGGCCGGGCCACGTGGGCCATTGGTCCCGGTTCATCTGGACCTTTTGGTCCCGGTTGGTGGGATGAACCGGGACCAATGGGCCTCGCTCCTGGCCCACAACCATTGGTCCTGGTTCGTGCCTCAAACCGGGACTAAAGATTAGACCTTTAGTCCCGGTTTGAGGCACGAACCGGGACTAATGGGGTTGAGACCTAATTTGCAAATGTGAATTTTGACTTTATTTGCAAAATCTCTCTGAAATTTGTAAAAATGGGCATAACTTTTGCATACTAACTCGGATGAAAAAGTTTTTTATATGAAAAATCATCTACTCGAAAAGTTACATCCGAATTTAACTGGGGGAACCCTGTTAAACATTTTCAAAATCCTCAAAAACCTAATAGAAAAAAGTTACGGGGCTTTTAAGATCTAGAGTGAAAAAAATCGAAAAAAATTCAAACAGTGGGCAAACTTTGGTCAAACAATGGTCAAACTAATTATTCTAGAATATTAGTGTTACTAAATAATTATTTTTGTAATTTCAATTTTGGTCAAATCTGGTCAAACTGTGGTCAAACTGTGGTCAAACAATGGTCAAACTAATTATTCAAGAAATATTAGTGTTACTAAATAATTATTGTTTTTAAAACAATAGTTTCAAAATAAAACTATGAAATTTTTCACTTCATGCTCAAGCAAAATTCCTGAAGGTTAATAGGATTGACATCTTAGTATTGTCAGGAAAACAACAAGTGCAGACTTGGAGCGAAGGAGAATAGAACCCAGAAGTTAAGCGTGCTCAGGCTGGGGGAGTGGGAGGATGGGTGACCGTTTGGGAAGTGAGATGATTTGGAATGATGAGAGGTGATTAGAGGATAAATTGAGAAGTGATGAGGGGTGGTGATTACAGACTAGAGGTTAAAATAATTCAGAAATTTGAAAATCAAAAAAATTCAAAAAAAAATTCAAAAAAATCATAAAATTTCCTTTAGTACCGGTTGGTGTTACCAACCGGGACTAAAGGTGGAGCTCCACGTGGCCGCGCCCTTTAGTCCCGGTTCTGGATTGAACCGGGACTAAAGGGATAGGCATTAGTACCGACCCTATAGGACCGGTTCCAGAACCGGGACTAAAGGCCCTTATGAACCGGGACTGAAGGCCCTTTTTCTACTAGTGATAATGTCATCATTCTTATTACATTACTCCATTTCTCTGTGAACTTAATACACTAGATACATGCTGGATAGCGATCGATATTTGGAGTAATAGTAGTAGATGCATGCATGAGTCGGTCTACTAATCTTGGACGTGATGCCTATATAATGATCATTGCCTGGATATCGTCATAATTATTTGAAGTTTTATCAATTACCCAACAGTAATTTGTTTACACATCGTATGCTAGTTTTCTCGAGAGAAGCCACTAGTGAAACCTAGGGCCCCGGGTCTCTTCTTTATTATATTTTCCTTCGAGATCTATTTTCATTCTCTTTTATTTTAAGATCTACATTTCCAAAAAACCCAAAAATACCTTGCTGCACTTTATTTTATTTTGCATTTATTTGCGATCTATTTATCCAATCTATCATATTTTTATCATGTCAACTCGACAATTTCTAGCACTCTTACATGAAAGGGATTGACAACCCCTTTAGCACGCTGGGTTGCAAATATTTGTGCTTTGTGTGAAGGTACTATTTACGTAGTGTTGGGTGATTCTCATGCTTGTTCGATAACCTTGGTCTCATCACTGAGGGAAATACCTACCATCGTTGTGGTGCATCATCCCTTCCTCTTTGCGAAAATACCTATGTAGTTCAAGCCGCAATCAGGCCACCTTGTGGATCTTCTAGCCTCCTCTTGAAGCTTCATGGGTGTCGTGTGGTCCAAGAAAAATCATCAAAAAGTTTTGTTCCATTTGGACTCTGTTTGGTATTGATTTTCTGTAAAGACAAAAACAATAAAAGAAAAATAGTAACTGGCACTAGGCACTAGGTTAATAAGTTAGTCCCAAAAAATGATATAAAAAGCATAATAATGCATATAAAACATCCAAGATTGATAATATAATAGCACGGAACAATCAAAATATATAGATACATTGGAGATGTATCAAGCATCCCCAAACTTAATTCCTGCTCGTCCTCGAGTAGGTAATGATAAAACCATAATTTGTGATGTGGAATGCTACCTAACATGTTTATCATGTAATCTTTCTTTTATGTGGCATGAATATTCAGATCCGTAAGATTCAGAACATAAGTTTAATATTGACATAAAAACAATAATACTTCAAGCATACTAAAAAAACAATCACGTCCTTTCAAAATAGCATGGCTAAAGAAAGTTATCCCTACAAAAATCATAAGTCTTGTAATGCTCCATATTCTTAACACAAAATATTTATCATGCACTACCCAGATGACAAGCCGAGCAATTAGTTCATACTTTTTAACGCGCTTCAGCCTTTTGAAATCTCACGCAATACATGAGTGTAAGCCATGAATATAGCACTATAGGTGGAATAGAACATGATGTTGGAGGTCTCACTTTCCCCACTTTGGAGATTTTAATAGCGGTACATGGCAGTGCCTCGTTTGTGGTGCCTGCAACACCAATCTGGCGAATAAATTTCTCAAGCCTCCCCATCTTGGTGGTGTCGGCCGCAACATTTTTGATGTCTCGTTTTTGTAAGTTCCTATTCCGTTGAAGTTAGAGTCTGCAGAGTTTGTTGGTGTGGTGGCGGTGACTTCCTTTTGCATTTCAGTTCTCCAACGTCCTTTGTCGCGTTGGTGTGACCTCGGTGCTTGCATGAGGCATGTGAGCTTTTTGGCGGGTTTGGATCTTTGATTTGTGGATCTTGCAACGGTGATGGTTTTGATGGTTTCTTCTCCCGAGCACCTGTCCGATAGGGTCATAGCCTTAATGACTTTTTGTCTGCAATTAGCAATGGCGTGCTGGCTCCGGCAATGGGAGGCAACAACGGCGACATGCCATTGGCCTAGTCGAGCTAAATAAGATGATTGACTCTAGGAACCTCAGATGGTTTTCCCGCTAAGTTCTACCAGAACTTTTGGGAGGTCATCAAACATGATCTCCTACTCTTGTTTGGCTGCCTTCACGCTGGTCAACTAGAGTTGTTTCACTTAAACTTCGGTGAAATTATTTTAATACCTAAGGTTAATGAGGCTGAAAGGATAAAACAATATCATCCAACATGCCTCCTGAATGTTAGCTTTAGAGTTAGCGACTACTAGGCTCAATTCGGTTGCTGAACATGTGGTTCGTCCTTCTCAAACTGCTTTTATGCAAGGCAGGAACATCCTAGATGGGGTTGTTGTCCATCACGAAACAGTTCACGAATTGCATCGAAAAAAACTGAATGGGGTGGTTCTTAAAATTGACTTTGAAAATGCTTATGACAAAGTCAAGTGGTCTTTTCTTCAACAGACTCTCAGAATGAAAGGATTTTCTACAGAGTGGCGCGCAATGATCCATAGTTTTGTGGCTGGAGGTAGTGTTGCCATTAAAGTCAATGATGACGTTGGCAACTATTTCCAACCGAAGAAAGGATTGCGACAAGGTGACTCAGTATCATCCATGGTATTCAATATAGTGGCAGATATGTTAGCGGTCATGATTGAGCGTGCCAAGGTTGATGGTCAAATTGATGGGGTAGTGAATCATCTAGTGTATGGTGGCCTCTCTATCCTTCAATATGCCGATGATACGATTCTCTTTATGGATCATGACCTCGAGAAAGCAAGAAATCTAAAATTAATTTTATCAGCATTCGAGCAAGTCTTAGGGCTTAAGATAAATTTCCATAAAAGTGAATTCTTTTTTTTTGGCGAGGCTCAAGACGTGGCCCATCTGTATGCTGACCTGTTCGGATGTGGCTTGGGCCAGTTTCCAGTCACTTATTTGGGTATACCGATACATTATCGGAGACTCACAAATGCTGAATGGAAACACGTCGAGGAGAGACTACAAAAAAGGTTTAGTAGTTGGAAAGGTAAACTGCTATCTCTAGGTGGGACGTTGGTCCTCATAAATTCAGTACTAAGTAACATGGTATTGTATATGATTTCATTCTTCCAATTGGCGAAAGGAGTTTTACATAGATTGGATTACTTCTGGTCAAGATTCTTTTGGCAAGGAGATAGCGAGAGAAAGAAATATCGGCTGGCCAAATGGAGTGCGTTCTGCCATCCCAAGGACCAAGGAGGGATGGGCATTCATGACCTTGAGGTTAAGAATAGGGCCCTCCTTGGCAAATGGTTGTTTAAGTTGTTGTCCGAAGATGGTGTATGGCAAACCCTCCTTGGGATAAAATATGTGGGTTCAAAGGCGATATCTCAGTTATACTGGAAGCTTGGGGACTCTCATTTTTTGGGCGGGGTTAATGGCAACGAAGAAATATTTCTTCCTCTATGGGTCCTTCTCAATTAAGGATGGCTTAGAAATTAGATTCTGGGAGGATAAGTGGTTAGGTAATGCTACTCTCAGGGAACTATATCCAGCTCTATACAATATTGTACGTCACAAGGGTGATACTATTGCCAAGGTTTTGGAATCATTTTCGCCAAATGTGACGTTCAGAAGGGATTTAATTGGACCTAGACTCCAATCGTGGAACATACTACTTCAACGATTAACTACGATACAGTTGTCACAGGGGTCCGATTTATCTCGTTGGAACCTACATGGGAATGGGCAATTCTCAATGGAGTCTATGTATAGACACTACTAAAAAAGACACATCTGTGACATTTTGGGCCGAACGAAAATATATTCTGTCATAATTATGACACTTCTATGACGATAATTGTGACAAAATCTGGTATCATCATAGATGTGGTGGGGTCCTACTTCTATGACAAAAAATCATGACAGAAAATGGGCTTTTTGTCCTGGGCGGGCCAGAGACGCAGCTGCGTGACATTCTTTGGGCCGTCCATGACGGAAAAAATTGTGGTAGAAGCGAGGGCGACGAAAATATAGGGAAGTTCCCGGTTACGGTGGATGGTCGGGGCTGAACCATGCGCATTTCTCTCATACGTAAGTGCGTGTGTGCGAGGCGTTGTGATCTAACTGAACCCAAGCGAGGCATTGGGCTCTAACTGAACCTGAGTGATTGCACTGCAGGCTACGCATTACTGAACCCGAGCGATCGATCGATCCCTTTCTCTTAACTGAACCTAAGTGATTCCTTCGCTACTGCTGCTAACTGAAGACGATCGATGCTGCCTTTGATGAACAGTGAGCATTTTTGGGGGGTTTGGATGAAAAGTTCCCGGTGTAGGGTTGGATGAACAGGACCCCATGGTAGTAGAGGTCGTTGCCGCTGGATGAACAGTACCCCGATTGATCGAGCCAGTGGACGAACAGGCCCTCGTGGAGGGCTAGATGAATAGGACCCCGTGGAGGGCTGGTTGAACAATAGTCGGTGGAGGGCTGGATGAAAAGTAGCCTATGGAGGGGTGGTTGAACAGGACGTCATGGAGAGGGCTGGTTGAACAGTAGCCGGTGGAGGAGCGCGCGGTGGAGGCTGGATGAACATGAGCCCGTGGATGAACAGTCGCAGGTGGAAGCTGGAGGAGGTCGACGGTGGATGAACAGTAGCCTATGGAGGTAGTAGATGATGGAGATGAACAGTATCCCGTGGAGTCCCGTTTTGCGGTACGCCACACCCCTCGCGATGAACAGGACCCTTGTTTCGACCGTAGCGCTCCAACACAAGTCTATTTGCTCCGTTTTGTAGTACGCCACACCCCTCCCGATCAACAGGACCCCGTTTCCACCGTAGGAGGTCCGTTTCCTCCATTTTGTGATACGCCAGACCCCTCCCGACGAAAGGGATCCCGTTTCGACCATGGCCGGTCGAACACAAGGTCGTTTCCTCTGTTCTGCGGTACGCCAGGCCTCGTTTCGATCGGTTGTTCCGTCCAAGCCGGTTGGCTCCCGATGAACAACATGTGTTCCATTGCCCCCCGATGAACACGACACTGTTTCTCCGTTCCGACCCAGTCGGTTCGCTTCCCGATGAACAAGACATCGTTGCTCCCGTTTGTTATCTCTCCATGTACACAAGCCCTGGTCGTCCGCGAGTATGCACTCAAGACCCTGCCCGTATGTACGTACGTGGCCGTATTTTTTCCCTGTGGTTGTACGTACGTGTACATGACTTAGACGGGACTGTGTGAACTGCTATGTCGGGTGCTCTACAACGACACACGTGCCACTACTTACTCGGCCATGGTTCATACTTGCAGAGAGACCGGTCGACTAGTATGTACGTACACGTTCGCGACCAGAATGACAATGCTACATATGCTTCGACCAGGTGGGTCCTGACTGTCAGGCACTTCCTTGTGTGCGAAGATGTAGCTGGTGGGTCCCAGCAGTCAGCGGGGCGAATCATTTTTTTGCCCGTAATATGGACGCACTTCCTTGCGTGCGAAGATGTAGCTGGTGGGTCCCAGCAGTCAGGGAGGAAACATTTTTTTCACGAAATACGATGGCCCGTCCGGTGGGTCCCTACTGTTAGGAGGAGGAATAATTATTTTGCGCGTAATAAGGAGGCACTTCCTTGCTGCGACCGTGGACCCAGCTGCCAGCCTCTCCATGCACAGTACTCTTTTGATGGAAGTCATTTGTTGACCACATTGACCACACCGCGCCGAGAGCACCAAGGCGGTAGACGACGGCGAGGCCTAGGAAGGGGACGATGCAGAGCCGGGAAAGACGCGGCAGTGGATGCCCACGCGGAGAGCAGTATGAGGGTTCACTAGTTCAGCTACGGTGTGAGGCTGCCATCGCTGGAGAATAAGAGGAGGTGTGGATCAGTATAGAGGGATGGCATGGCCAGCGGTGCAGCACAGCCAGACACGGGAGGCAGGAGCAGGCGGCACGGCTGACGCTTGTTTGGATAGCTGGAGCAAGAAGACCAGAGGTTGAAGAAGCACTACAGCCGTTGGATGGACATCGTACAGTCTGGAGCTAGAATCGTTCATACTGACTAAGTTGACAAAGCCCTCCGTCCCCGTTATCTCAGTAGGCCCACAAGTCAGCCTGACACTATGGTGGGTCCCAGCTAGCAGGGGAGGTATTCATTTTTTGTGTGCGTAATAACGAGGCACTTCCTTGCATGCGAAGATATAGCTGGTGGGTCCGACCTGTCAGCGGGGGAATGTTTTTTTCACGAAATACAGAGGCCCTTCCGGTGGGTCCCAGCTGTCAGGTGGAGGAATCATTATTTTGCACGTAATAAGGAGGCATTTTCTTGCGTGTGGCCATGGACCCAGCTGTCAGCCTCTCCACGTACAGTCCACTTCCGATGCATGTCGTTTGTTGACCACATTGACCACGCCACGCCGAGAGCACCAGGGCGGTGTACGACAATGAGGCCTAGGAAGGGAACGACACGGAGCCAGGGAAGACTAGGCAGTTGTTTCCCACGCGGAGGGGAGTGCGGGGGTTTACTGGCTCGTCTACCGTCGCCGGAGAATAATAGCAGGTGTGGGTGAGTAGAGGGATGGCTAGGCCAGCGATGGGAGAACGATGGGGCGGTGAGGCCTGCGCGGCAGCATAGCCGGTCGCGGGAGGACACTACTAGGGAAAACCCTAGCAGTAGCGCTGGTTTTGTGCTCACTAGTAGCGCGGGTAGGCGCGCTACTAATAAGGCGCTACAGCTATTGCTTAGCAGTAACACGTGCCGCACGCGCTACTGCTAGGACAAATAGCTGCAGCGCTTGTTCACTCCCACGCTGCTGCTAATGTAACTACTGGCAGTGTGTTTTCTTTCCATCGCTATTAGTATTGTTTTTTTATTTTTATTGTATTTATGCGCCATCGTACAAATATTGGTACAATACCAGTTATGAGGTTTACATCATTATGTCCATAATAGTGTGTCAAATGAAGGTGGATTAGGTTCAAGTGGAGGCAATATGTGGTGCATGTCAAAAGTATACTACTAATCCAAACTTGATCTAGTTTGGACTAGTAGTACTTTCGATGTGCACCACATGTTGCCTCCACTTGAATCTAATCCGCCAACACAAGCTATTTAATCATCATCATAATCATTAGCACCAACAATATTTATTTAATCACCACTAACACTAGCTAATAATAATCATCAGTCATTACCACCAACACTAGCTATTTTATCATCATAGTAATAGTGTAGCACATCATCATCCTCAAACTCATTTCTAGCTAATCACTCCTGCTGCTCTCTCTTAGGTAAAACAACATAAAACATGTGTAGCTCTCCTCCTTGATCAAGTTGGAGCATGCAGATGAACCTATCTCCTAATTTTGGGTAGCACATCTGTTTGCTGCCCCCTAGTACTTGTTTGTGCTCCCCCATCACATATCTGGTCCAGTCTTGCACTATTAAGCATTCATCGCTGATCTTGAATGCAGTAAAGTAACATGTAGGATATCTTGGCTGTAAGCTAATAATACTCATGGTACCTTTAGTCTCGATCCCATAAGGCACAACATTCATCGGGAGTCCCTGTTGAAGAACATCGTATGGTCACATACTTAGCAATGAAGTTTAGCTTCACAAATAATGTATGGAAAAGATGCACTAAGGACAAATAGTAAAAATCTTACCATCCTTCCTAAATAGATGTGACCGTAGTTCATGACGAACACTATTGGTCGCACGTTTTCAGTACTAAGATTTCTAAGTCCAGGAAGAAAATTTGTCTTGACGGTATCAAGATCCTCAAGCCATGAAACATAATGACTTAGCTCCTCGCAGTTTAGTTCAGCCCCGGGACAGTAGTAGGTCCTGTCTACCAAGCGCTGGACATGTTTGCTTGCACCAAAATAAGCTGACAATACAAATTAGTTGTCAACTATTTTTGAATAAACAATATCAAAGACATAAATATGGTTGAGAAACTTACATTTTGGTGTAACTGGAGGCGTCTGCACATCGACCCAGATGTCGGTATTACCTTCAATATCATCTTCCGGACGAATATCAAAGGTGATAACCATATCAGGCTGAAATGCATAAGTCTTGCATAGTGCTCGCCATGTTTTGCATCCAAAATAGGTGTAGTCGTCTGAATTGTATAATTTTGCATGGAAAATATAACCATGCTCGGTCTTCAAATAAACTTTCTTTACCTCCATAGTATGACTGAAACCTATCTTATCCAATACAAAAACTCTTGCATGGCAGGGGATACGCTAGTAGAATAGTAAAAAAATATAAGTTGAAGCAAATGAAGCAGATGTCATGCTTAATTACGAAAAAAGACTTGTCGTTGTGACTTACTGTATCCACTTCGAAGTTCTCGTCCAGCTTGATGCTAAAGCGCCTATCATCATCTAGGAAGATTCGGTCGCACAGGCCGCGCTCGTCTTCGCAGTATTTGCAAATACCGAAATCCTTTTTGTCGTCAGACATTTCCTATGTTCGTAGTTAAAACATTAATTGAAAATCGATAGAAGACAACTACCAGGATAGTCAACACACAAATCCGGGGCACTCGATATTTCCTACATATTCTGGCAAAAGTCATGCCAAAATTCATAGAAAAATCCGGCATGACCTTTGCTAAAATAGGATATATCGAGCGCCTGAAATTTGCCGGATCGGAAATGAATCAACACTCCGGCAAAACATAGGCCACTCGGAGGTGTAACCTGCAAACATGACCGGCCACTTGGATATAGAGCAACACAAGATATACATTTCAAAATATCTTATAAGACTCAAATTAGCATGCATTCAATAAGCAAAAGTAAATCATCTCATGCGTCCGTACATCGTCGAATATTATCACTAATATATCCCAAATAGTGTCATACATATAACATCACTAGTACAACTAAAACCCTAGCACATGACGGGTATCGGCGTGGGCGGTGGACACCCACAAAGAAGGAACCATCACGGGATCATAGCTCCAGTGAGATCCCTGGAGAACCTGCCAGGTATTGGAGAACCTGTGCTCCAACGCAAACAAGTAGCGACGGACGTGCGCGTCCTCCTCACTGACACGGTGACGCACCACCTCCGTGGAGTCCTCGAGCCTCTGGACCGTCACTGGCCCACGCGACGGCCACCAAAGAAGGTTCGGGTCAATGACAGGCTGGCTCCTCACCAACCTGCGCGCCCCGGTAGGTAGCACCTCCCAGTACCACCCCGGCGGAGCCCAGTCCCGGACATGGCCCATCTGGTCAAGCAGGTGTCGTCCTCCGCCGACTCGACGACGAGGATGCGGGATAGGCATCGTCCACGTCGATGCGGGAAAATTTCTTTAACTAAAAAAATAGCAACAAGTTCTTACTAACTAGTTCTATTAATTCAACTAGTTCTTACTAAAAATAAACTTACTATAAATAAAAATATTCTAGTACCTAATTAGTACCTAGTTCTTACTAACTAATTAGTACCTAAGAACTACTGCCCTAATTACCATCTAATTTGATGAACCTATAGGGGTGGAAAGTGGTAGCAGATATTCCAATTATCCAACTATAAAGTGAAATAAGTGGTCAAATTTTACTCGTTTTATGATTCATCTTAGAAATTTGATTCGTTTCCACCCTTACATGAACCATAACTCATTTGAGCCGCATCCGCATCCGATTTGTTTCCACCCCAACTAATTTGATGGAGGTAGAAACCCTAGGCAGAGGTAGGGGAGAGGGAGGAGCAGGTGTGCTCACCTCGGGTGCCTGCGATGAGGGAGGGGCAGGCGGCGTCGAGGTCATGGTCGGGGCTCCGGGGCGGCGTTGAGGTCGGGGGGTCGGGGGCGGCGTCTGGGGCGGCGTTGAGGTCGGGGGCGGGGCCGGCGTTGAATCTGGGGTCGGGGGCGGCGTGGGGAGAGCGCGCGGTGGCCGAGGGGCGACGGCGGCGGTGAGAGTGGATTTGCTTTGGGGGATGAAGTGGCTGTGGGAAAGGACGAACCGCGTGGTTAAGTCAGAAATACCAATAGCGCGTTCCAGAAAGGGCGCTACTGCTACGTTAGCTACAGCGCGTTCTGGAATACACGCTGCAGCTATAGCGATTTTCTGCATAACCCGCTACTGCTATTCCTTTCTCCTTTTTTCCCTTTTTTCTTTTATTTTTCTTTACATTTTATTTTTTCCCTTTCTCCTTTTTCTATTTCTTTCATTTTCATTTACTTTTCTACTTGTTTTTCACTTTATTTTATTTCCGTTAGCAGCAGCGCTATACACGTAAGCGCGCTGCAGCGAAGGAGATTAGCAGGAGCGCTAGGCCATTATACGCGCTACTGCTAGGTTGGGCTAGCCATGTGCGCCCAGTTCAAATGTAGCAGCAGCGCTTTTCGCTAGTACGCGCTACTGCTAAAGTCATAGCAGTAGCACGGTTTATTTACGCGCGCTGCTACTAAGTAGCAGCAGCGCTTGATTTTGTACAGCGCTACTGGTAAAATTCTGTGTATAGGCTTTTCCCTAGTAGTGGGAGGGAGCAGGCAGTCCCGCCGGTGCTTGTTTGAGCGGCTGGATTAGGAAGAGCGGAGATTGAAGAAGCATGACGGCAGTTGGATGGACATCCAACAGTCACTGCTCTCGTGTGTTGACTAAGTTGACACGGCATTGCGTGTGCGTCAACCTTATTTTTAGGAAATCATACGCGTCAACCCATAGTAGGTGCACAAGTCAGCCTCAAATCTGTGGAAAACAGCATACAACCCATATGCCATTATTTCTAATAATTTATAGCCCATTTGCCAATTCTTAAGAATTTTTTTCGAGCCCATCTTCTTTTTGTTAACATTACACCCCATATTGTGGCCACAGTTAAAAATTATATAAAATTTTGCATATTTTGATGCAGTCAACTATTTTTAATTCCGAAATATCGAGTCACATTCAAACTATTTTGAAAAATAATTTATATAAGTATAAAATCCAAATAATTGTCCATGCATAAAAAGCAATGGAATTTAAAATCTTGTAATGGAAAAAATAATTAAAACTAATTCCCGGTTTGATGTGTTTTAGAAATGTACAACCCATTTCTGGGCAAACCGAATGAAACTCTCCTCGTCTTGAAAGATTTGCAGCCCAGCAGGGCTCATAAAGCAAGTAGGCCTCGTTTGGGTATTTATTTAGAAAAATAGAACTGGGCTAGCTATTTTTAGCAAGAAAAAAACACAAATGGGCTCATGATGTGGTAAACATAAATAAAACCCTGGCTAGACGGGCCACAGCCGCCACACAGCCCCGTTGTTACCCTCATCCGTCGCTAAAACTAGTATAAATAACGATTGCTTATTCCTCAAAAAAAGTAAATAACAACTACGTGACCTGCTGGGTCCCTAGTGTCATCCGCTCGTTGTGTAATTCTCTCGTTTATTGACTACGTAGACAATGACGTGAGCCCCAGATGTCCAACCATTACGAGTAACCATTTTTTGGGCTTATAATAACGAGGCACTTGCTTGCGTACTGCCATGACGCTGGTGGGTCCCTACTGTCATCCTCTCCACGTGCAATCATATCCTTGTTCCTCTCGGTTGTTGACGATGTTGACAAAGCAAGAGGGCGGTGCACTGCGCACGGTGCGCGAACCAAGGCCGAGAACGATGGTGAGGCCTCGGACGAAACGGACAGGAGTCGTGGAAGATGCGTCGGTCCAGTCGCAGGCGAAGGGGAGTACGAGGGTTGACTGGTTCGGGTGCGGGTGCGCGTTGGGGCTGATGTCTCCGGAGAATAACAGGACGTGTGGGGGAATAGAGGGAGGGATTGGCCAACGTTGGAGGGTATGATAGGGCGGCAGATTCGTAGCCAGCCATGGGAGGCGAGTGCAGGCGGAGCCGACGGGGTGGTTTGGTTTGGGCGGCTGGAGGAAGAAGACAAGAGATAGAAGATACACGACAGATGTTGCATGTCAATCCAACGGCTGGTAGGCAGAATCATTTGTTGACTAGCTAGTCGACACCACCTTGGATAGGCTATTTCCTTGTGGGTCCCAATGTCAGAATCCAAATCTGTCACGGTCATGCAGCCTTTCCTATGAAAATTTATAGCCCATTTGGTGTGCTAGTTCAAAATAAGTTTGTGGGTGCTGGTGGGGGCTAATCACTTGGCTTCTATAATGCACAGTGAGCTCAAGCAGCCGGCGAGGGTGGTGTTATTTCCCTTGGTTGGGATTTGTTACAATATTTCACTCTAAATTAAAGGAATGGCATGCCATTTGCCTTGTTCCAAAGAAAATATGACAGTCACAGAAGAGTTGAAAAGGGCAAGAACATCTAACTCCAGCTTACAAATTGTACAAAAGCACGAGGGTTAATTGTTCATGAGGTTTAGACAAAACCCAAGTTGAAAAGGGCAACAACATCTAACTCCAGCACTATTTTCGGAAGTCATAGTCAAATGGATCGGTTATGTCCATAGAATGAGCATCCTGGGTCGTAAATTTACTGGATTATGACCACAATATGTGGTAAATAGAAGCCCAGCATGTTCAGAAGCTCTTTTGCCCACCTGAAACTCCTTTTTTGCTCTTCGACATACCCATCCGTCAAAACCATGCTGCTGATAAACTTAAGCCTGATGGACAATAGTAACCTCGCATTCAGCAGGAAGAATGTGACAAATCTAGTGTTTGCATGGTTGGCTACATATCATTCTAGCATTATTGTCTTCAATCGAATGTCATGTGAAGTGAGAAAATCCCGGTGCTTACGAATCCACCGATTGGTTATAACTTTCTTACCCCGTCATGTTGCCTACATAGACATGAAGATTGAAAATAGTTAAGGTCTAAAAAAAGTGTGTGGAAAGAGCAACAGCTGAATGGTTAATTCTAGTACACTATATGCGGGCTTCCAATGTGCGTGAAATTATCACCTTTATATACAACTTCTCCAAGCATGGAAAGCATTGCAGCAAGCCAATAATCTTGTTCATATCAAAACTATTCATTTGAATATATAAGATCTTGACAGAATCCAACACTGTTGATAGGTTATCCGTGGAGAAACTCTTCATTGAGCATAGAACATAATATTAGTAAAAACTGTGTACTCCCAGATGATATATAACTTATGCGCAGAAATTTAAAATGCACCTTATGGTTACAAGTGCAGATGATAATATAAAGTACCTGAAGAACTGTGGAGCCAAACACCATCTTGAAAAGAGCACAAAGATCATGTATTACACCCAAGGTCTCCAGTTTAGGCACAGAGAGGACGGTTATTTGCGACGGTGAATAACTAGAATCAAGGATCAACCTTTGAAGTGAAGAGGCATCTTGGATGATGAGCTGCCTTCCGTCAAAAGAAATTCCAATTCTTACAAGCTTAGGCGACTTTATTAGGAGACAGGCGATTCTAACTGTGAAAACAAGCACCAAGCACTCCAGGGCAGGGCAACTGGAGTGGATGATGTTGTGCAATGAGGCCTCCGATATACGAACCCGCACAAGTGAAAGTTTCTTGAGAAATGGGAGTCGAAGGTTTAGTACCAGATTGTCTGGTAGGTAGCACAACGCAAAGGTGGCGGTGTGGAGAGAGGAGGAAAACTGCGAGATGGACATCGGTGTTGAGGGCACAGGTAGATGGCGTTCGGTATCTGGTATGTGATTTCCAGGGGAATAGTAGAACTGAAGTAGCTATAGTTCTATGAATTCAGGGGATTTCAGCCATGCGTCTATCGTGTAGGGCATGGTATGCTTGCTCAGGTAGCATGACGAGATGCAGAGGCTTTGAACGGAGCCCTGGTAGGAGGAGATGATGTCTCTGGGAATTTCAAAATCATTGAAGAGAGATAGCTGATGACAGTCGAGATTAAGGGGCACGACGCACCATAGAGGGCACCACCGAATTGAGAGGACTTGGGTGCGGCAGCAATCCTTGGTGGGGAGAAGCGAGATGATCTTCCCAAGGATGGCGTCCGAGAGATCGCTGATGCGGTCCACCTGAGATTCTATGGGTTCCTGGGATCTGGTGGGGGCGGGGTCGCCGCTTCTCCCCGCGATGCCGGGTGTGGGATCTACAACAGGCATCGCCGCTACCGGGAGAGCCTCATCTTCTTGGCACTGGGGTCAACCTATTCCATTTTCCTCGAGGGCGTCACATCGCTCTCACGGATTTGAGCAGAGTAATGAATGACAAGCCTAGTTGTAGTGCGAGTGAAGAAGAAGGGGAGCTAGGGTTTTTCTGTAGTAGTGAGGAAGAAGGGGAGCTGGGGTTTTCTGTTGAAGTGAGGTGAGGAATTTGGGGGTAGGAGTGGAGCGAGCTGACGTGAGGTGGGTGGGAGTGAGGAGGAAGAAGAGCACCCAGGTTTTTGGGGGGGGCGGTGTGTTGGGTGTGGGTAGCGCCTCTCATTAAGTAAATATATGGGCTTTTGAATTGATTTTATTATTTACTAGGGTGGATGGGCTGTTTTGTCTTGGGCCCAGAGAAACAATTACTACTAGTATAGTGGAGACACTCTACAGCTACCAGAAAAACAATTACTAGAAGTACAGTGGATGCACTACCGCTTCTGGCTCCTCCTAGGTCATCGAAACGTCTCCCTCTACTAAACTCCATTTTACTTTTGTTCACCGACATGCGGGCCATGCCGTGCACAGGCCCAAATGCCATCCACCAAATTAGAAGGCAGTATGCAGGAGGAGAGTCACCTCGGTCGTAGCGAGGCAGTAACGAGCCATCGTATCACAAAACCACACCTCCCCGCAGTCTAAGTTTGACGGACGAAGCAACCATCATTTGACTCTTCGCTAAATCCCCTGCTCCCTCACCATCTTCAAGAAAGCCAACACTCGCATCTGCCACTGTTCTTCTCTCCCAACGAAGGGAAGGTAAGCGGATCTGTGATATTGGTATATTTTCGTTTAGAGAAAAAAAGAACTTTTGCAAAGCAGTAACCGATCCTCACTCTCTTTTTTGTTTCATTGTCATTGCGATTGTGTTTTCCTTTTAGTGGTCTCCTAGTATTCGTCAGTTTCATGATGGACAAAGGAGAACCAGGCAAAGATATGTCGATATTGGAGCAGACACGGGAGGCTGATCCCCACGAGACAGAGAGCTCCAAGAAGATGGAAGCAGCCACTACTGAGATGGTCAACGCCCTGTTTGAGGTTATAGCCCCTGTGGCACTGCAGGAGCAGTTTTCCCCTTTCGAGGATGTGTCCCCCCCCCCCCGCTGAGCTGCCCAAGGTGATTTTCTTCTTTGCCGATCTCGACTATGGTTTTTCATCTATGTATGTGGTGATGAATAATGCAAAATTTTATTAGCTTCGATGCCATGCTATACATAGTGGTTTAAATAACTTGTGTTTATTATACTGGAAAGTAATTCAAAATTTGTTTCTGTTTCAATTAGAGCCTTGATGCAGACAAGGATTGTGTGGTTGTACATGTCACTCGCTATCAGGCGGATGACCTGAATATACACACTGGGAAAACAGAGTTCTTAGGTTGTTGGATCCTGGAAGCCATTATGTACTGAAGCACAAGAAGTTCAAAGCTACACCTTCACTTGTGAGGCATACTGTTCTTGTCAAGCTTACGCAGGAAGATGACGTGGCATGCCTCCACAAAAAAGTTTATGAGTGGCAAGGCCACAAGGTTATCTTCATGAAGGTTCATATGATTGAGCTACTGCCGGACGTCCTCGATGATGTTCATGGCAAGGCCCATCTTTTGTCCAGCCCAAATTAGATCAAGGCATGAAATAGTTGCCCCAACTAGTGTTTAATACTAGTTTGGATTGTGTGTACTTATCCGAACATTGCCTATTATCGAGACCTCTAGGGCTAGTACTCTGTTTGAATCCGTCTATGGGAAATGCTGCTACTTTTGTGTGCCCGTGAATCATGTGAGTACCATCATAATTGTTGTCGAAACAGATGCGTCCTCGCTAGTTTTTTCATGAATATGGCATGGTAAGACATAAGTTGTCACGGTTTATCATACGAGCAGTGTGTGTTTGATGAAATAGAGTACTCGTTTGAGAAATGTGCGCCGACGTATACATAACTACTTGTAAACACTGTTGGTGCTACCCCACTTGTAAGCAGTTGTGCAAAACACGAACATTGGCTCAGCTCGCTTCAACAATAGGCTATCAACCAGCTAACAATCAATAATCTGCTCTTTGACATATAAGAAACTACGTATCTTGTTACAGTGGTTCATGTAGTTAACTGTGGCCACAATGTAAATTCCAACCGTTCACACGCTAGTCCAGCGTTCATGTGGAACACTCACGTTAAACTCGGCATCATAATTTTTTTGAAAAGCATATGTTAAGCAATTTTATACATCTCAATGATTCATAGAACATAACAAACATATACTAGTTCACCACAAAAGACAAAGTTGTGAGAAGGTTTACAAATCAGGAAAAATCAAGCCAACGCTTCTCTAAGCAAAGGGACTCCCTAGGCAGGCTTAAATTTCCTGGAGTTCACCCTGGTTTTTCCTAGAGTTCAATCTAGAATGCTGAACTGAACCATGTAGTGTACTGACCAGCTGAAAGTCTTGTGCATTCCACTAAATTTAAGCACCGCTATTTGTAGAAATAAGAAGAACACAATGCTTCTTGTCCACGCACCTGTCCCAAAAACCACCATGCAGCCATGCCAGCTAGTCCTCGGTCCATGGATGGACTGGTAGAAAGTGCATTCCGGACTAGGATGCAGTTGTTCTCGCTCGTCCTTGCACCACATTCAGGAAGTAAAACGTACGAATCAGCTTCTTTTAGATTGCGTTGGTCATTCTACCTAGTTAGAACCAATGTAGGAATACCTGGAACACTGGTGGTTAGAGGACGGTATCTAGGAATAGGCATCTCATTTTCTGCAGTTGTACTAAAACTGAGGTGTGTACTTTTGATTGCGCGGATAGAAACGATATGGAGACAGACATCCCTGTTTGCGCAAATAAGAAATACAGTTATTTAAACAGTGACAGATATTTGCAGCGGCGTATGATTAACAACAACATCTATTGTATTATAATTGGTACTAGACTGACAATATGAAAGTGCCCTTAAGTAAGTAGCATCACATCACATCAACACTGCCACTAAATTAACATGTAGAACAATAGCATTAGTATTACGGTCATGAGATTAGCACATGGTCAGTAAATGTGCAATCAAATTTGTGCAGTTCCACTAGGATGAAGCAATGTTAGCGGTGTGAGATTTAAGTGTAACTGCAAAAACACAATACATGGGAAATAAAACAAGACGGAAGCACTTCATAAAATGGCGGTGGCATTGCTTCAATTTATCGACGGAACTATACCATTACTTATAGTGACATTACGCGGCATTGCTTAATGCTTCATGTGATTTTACATTAATGGCAGCGATATGGGCGTAGGGACAACAGGGGCATAAAGTAGTGAGGCAGATGTGGTTGCCGAGAGCGGCAAACACTCAGGCAACATGTCTGCATTTGTCCCATTTTTTATCTCCTCGGCGACATTTTCCTATGTGAGCACAGGAAATCTAGACCTCCTCATTCTCATTTGCGTTGTCCCCGAACACCCCTCGCTTTCTTTCCTTTTTCAACCAAGAGACAGGTCCACTTCCCCCCACCTTTCGCCATCCGCCATGCTTTCTTCGCCTTTTCAACCAATAGACCGGTTGGGTAGCCAGTATCTACTACTTTCCCCCATTTCCTCTTAGAACCAAGTCCTAGATTCATGCTACTGCTTTCCCACTTTCTTCCCTATTTGAACCAACTCATAGATTCGACTGTATGAACTAGCTTTACCTCTAATAATAGTAAAAGTCTAGGTGGCTTTGGAATACCCGACGGAAGAAGAAAAAGATCTACACGCAGCCATGTGGGGAGCTGGAGCAGTCGAGCAAGGCAGGTTTCGAAGGAATATATACCCGAGGGTCGTCGGCATGTGGCAAAGACGGCGTCGGGAGGCCGCATCTTGGCCACAATACCGTAGGGAGGAAGAAGGGGTCGGAGGCCCTCCCGAGTCGGCGCTCTCTCGGAGAGAACAACACGCCCGCCGATCGGGACGCACGGGCAGCCGTTGATCTCCTCCCTCGCCGCCGACGACACCGTGAACAATGCACCTACACCCCTACGCCAGTCGAGGTGGTCCGGCCGGATTTGTGACCAGCCATGAGCAGAGAGAGAGAGTGTGGCCACCTATGTCTTGCTTAGATCTGGAGAGCATGAGAGAGTTAAAGAGAGGAACCCTAGTAAAGAAAGCGCTAAGGCTCCTGCTTATATATATATATATATATATATATATATAGTGGAGTGATTTTGTTGTACTAGCTTCAAAAAAATGCGCTCCTACGTGTACCCGCGAGTGGGTGTGAGAGAACTAGTGCGTGCGTGCACCGCTTCTCTTCGTGAGAGTACAATATACTATGCCCAAAGAACATTCGCCACAAGAGTAATAGTATAAGTGTGTGACGTGTGAACTAAAATAAAAGGTGTGCGACGTCTTTTGTTTTTTAGAAGTTCTGAGGGTAGGGTGTGAATAGCACATATGTGTGTGACGTCTACCTGCAGATAGACGGTGGGTGCGAGAGGACTCGGGAGAGTCATGACTCGTGAGGGTGCGTGTGTGCGTGAGAGAGAGGTGGCACGTATCAATGCAATGCATGTGTCCGTAAATCATTATCTAACAAACGTTCGCCACAAGTCGTTTCCTAACGAACGCTATAAGAACCGTTAGATCGGCATCCGATAGTGTCAGTTTTGCCATGTCATTTAACAGAGCAGCCACTCCTCCTACACACAAATCTTCCACGTGAGTGTTAGCAACTGTCATATGCTCCTCCCTCCGTTCCAAAATGCAGTGCATATAGCTTTATTGAAAATTCGAACCTCGCAAACTTTTACCGAGTTTTCATGTACCAAAATGCACATATAGAATACCAAGTATATATCATTTCATTCATCTTCAAGTGGTAACTATAAAGATGGGGGAGGAGTCTACAAAGGAAGACCGTCGTATCACCTGCAGCAATTTCAACTATCCTTTGGTGTGGAGGAATATCATAGGAACTCTATATGATATGATTTTTATAGGATTTTTCCTTTAGAGCCAATTGGTTCATAGGAATAGATTCATATACTCCACATTTCAAAGGAAATAAACATGGTATCATTTTATAGCTTTAGAGCCACTTGGTTCATATGAATGGATTCCTATACTCCCATAATTTCAAAGGAAAATAAACATTAGCGTATATTCAATAGAAAAGTTCATATGATGTGAACCAAATGACATCTCTTTTCTAATTCCTCCTCATAGGAATTGAGATACATGTCATCTCTAGATTCAATAGAAAAGTTCCTATGATGTGAACCAAATGACATCTCTTTTCCAATCCCTACTCATAGGAATTGAGATACATGTCATATCTTTCCCTACAACTTCCATGTATACATCTTCTATTCCTAAATAGCTAGTACAACCCACTAGTAGCTTTTTTCCTGGACATGCAACTCTGGCACAAGAACACGTCATGCATGCAAGTCATAAATCACATTGTTTTTTCTACTCTATGGATGCAAGCACCACATCATCAATTCGTGCATGTTACTCATAAGTTATTTCTTGCATTAAATTTTGCATTGACAATGTATGTGCTGGTCACGTGCACACATATGTAGTTCACATTCACATTTTTGTTAGAAATGTCATTCTTTTAACGACAATTCAGTTTTTCTCTTTTGTACTCCCTCCGTCTAGGTGTGTAAGTCATCTTCCGAAAACCAAATAATCCCAAAACACTTTGGCATGGTACATTAACTCCCTTCTCATTTATGTTTCGTGACATATCAACCAATAAGAGATGTGGGCCATGCATGCTTTCCCAAAACACAAGCACTTCTCCTTTGTTCTAGAATCTTCTGTATCATAATTGCCCAAACTTTTTTTCTAAATGAATTGCCATTATTTATTTTTTTACTTGATGCTTTACAATGCACAATCCCATGAATCTTAACCTTTTTTATAAAACTAATTGATTTTGAATGAGATTACTATAAGAACTAAACGAACATCTACCTCATGCATATATGACTCAAAACTTTACATGAAATAGTGTGTATTTATTCATAATTTGGTTTCCAAATCTCATGCGTTCATTGCATGTGTACCTTACTAGTTTTGAGTAGAGTAGCAAATTTCATGCGGCCGCGGGTATATCCAAATGCAGGGCCCATGCATCATTGCCTTTCAGTCGAACCTACGTCCACAATTTTTTGTACGTATATCTCCACTGGTCCCTGAACCCAAAATGCTGCCTCGTTCCCGTAAAACCAAGCGGCCCACACATATTAAGGTGTCGACTCGAACTCAATCCCTCTCCCGTTTACTACGATGTGGCCCTGCACGCCGTAGTACTCCTACAAACCCTACCGCCGCATGCATCATCGGTTTTATTCAAGAGGACGAGGGAGAAGCAGATTTGTAGTGGAGGCGCTTTAAAAATGGATTCGTAGTGGAGGCACCTACCCTAGAGTGCCCTAGGTAGCTGCCGCACGCATCATTGGTTTTCTCTTTTCTTTATGCTCTTGCACCCTAGAGTGAAACCATGGTTGCTTCGTCCATCCAACTTAATGCGGGAAAGGTGGGGCTTTGTGATTTTACCCCTCATCGCTCATTTACTACTACTGTGGCGCTACGACTGGGGTGCCTCCAAGTCCAACCGCTGCTCCAAACTGTAATTTGGTGCATCGCACGTGGAACAAGATGGTGGATGAGCCACATGTCGGCCAAAGGGGTCCTGTTAAGTGTGTCACCATTTCGTGTGCGGACTGACCCTGCTTGAGTTGCTAAGCCACCACGACAGGAGCAGCCTACCACTTGGTTTTGCTCCTTGGTGAATCCCGACTATATTGATCTAAAAAGATACGTACTGTACTACCCTCTCCGTCTTGGTTTATAGGGCCCGCACGTAGTTCTCGGTCATCCATTTGACTAACTAAATATGAGTTAGTATGTCACAAAAACTATATCATTCGATTCTTCAGCGGATGTAGTTTTTAAACATATATTGTTCATCACATATATAGCCAGTTAAATTCTCAACCTAGAACGACATGCATGCCCTATAAACCGATACGGAGAAAGTAGTAAAAATTAGGTGATTTTACCGAGGGACGGGCGGGGGAGCATGGCCTGTCATGCGGTCCCACGTGTCATGATGTACCAAGGCAATGCCCGTGTCCCTCTTGAGGCAGAACAATGGCAAAAGCAATACTACATGGTTTTCTTGAAGGAGATGATGGCGAAGCAAAGTATGAAAGAATGGTTGCTTCGTCCATCTGGGAAGGTGCGGCATTGTGATTTGACGTCTCATTGCTCATTACTACTACCGGGGCGGTACGACTGAGGTGCGTCCCCCTACTGTTCTGCACTGTTATTTGGTGCATGACACGTCGACCCGGTTGCTATATGTCCCACATGTCGGCGACAGGAAGTACATAATTCATGAAAGCGAGCGTCGACGGAGGAGTACAAGACATGGCTTGGTTTTTCCTGCTTAGCGCGATCCATCGATACAAACCCGGACTAAAAAATAGGCGAGGGCGAGTCTTTTCCTGCGCGGCAGGCAAGGGAGTTTGGCATAGTCTGTTCGAGGCAACGAGGCAGGAAGGGAAACAAGCAAATAAAGTTTGAGCGACTTAGTTTTGGGAAAATCTAATTTTACGGAGCACGTACCCACTATGGAGGTAGTATACTACTTACTACTCCCTCCTTTCCGGTTTATAGGGTTGTCTAAAAAAATCGTTTTTTCCGTTTTATAAGTCTCAATTCTACTACTACTAGTAGTAGTAGTAGTAGTAGTACCATCACATGTTGGATTTCGAGGTGCGTTAAATCACCCGATGCAAGCATTGTTGTAACACCCACAATGCGGCTATATCTCCCACTTGTCGGGGCACGACTTAGAGGCACAGCTGCATAGTAGGTTTGTCGCAAGATCGGTAATCTTCACACATCCCATGTGTTGAATAAGAAAGGGATAAAGAGTTGGCTTACAATTGCCAGTTCATACAAATACAAGTTAAACATACATCATCCAGATACAATCAAGGTCCGACTACGGACCAAAATAAAAGAAGACAACCCCAAATGCTAGATCCCCGATCGTCCTAACTGGGCACCACTACTGATCAACCAGAAAAGACATAAAACAACGATCAAGATCTTCATCGACCTCCCATTTGAGCTGGGTTGCGTCACCTGCACTGATATCATCGACACCTGCAACTGTTTGGAAGTATCTGTGAGTCACGAGGACTCAACAATCTCACACCCGCAAGATCAAGACTATTCAAGCTTATGGGTAGGAGAAGGTAGTGAGGTGGAGCTGCAGCAAGCACTAAGCATATATGGTGGCTAACATACGCAAATAAGAGCGAGAAAAGAAGCAACACAACGATCGAGAAGTTAGACGTGATCTTGAAACTACTTACGCACAAACATAACACAAGAACCGTGTTCACTTTTCGGACTCCGCCGAGAAGAGACCATCATGGTTACACACACGATTGATTCATCTATCTATTATATAATTAAGATAGAAGTCAAATAAGCCATCACGTTCCTCCACATAGATTAAATTATGTCAACCATTAATTTAAGAGATTAACGGCTAAGATTTAATGATGTCAGCGTTACATGAAAATATTGTCAAATATAAACAGTTCAACATGTCACGTAGAATGGTGTTTTTTTAACTGTCACGTAGAATATTTGATCCGAAATAATCCAGTTCGGACGTATTTATAATTGGCAGGCAATAGTGTCCGATGCAGGTTCTTACCGGGACTAAATAAAAGCAAGGGAATTTTATATGGTAGAAACAGAGCACGGACCGTGAATACAAAGAAGGCGTAGCCTCCTAGGACACAGATGCATGCATGATGATTTCTGACCACACGTTTGCATGCATGTTAATAATTATAAACGGACTCCTGTATGGCCTATCAATTTGTTTCAAGTACAAACGCATGCATGCGTGAGGCAGGGTGCTGAGCCAAAAGTTTGCATGCACGTGAGCATTCTAAACGGACTCACTATGGCTTATTAAGGTTTTGACCTGCAAATATGGTTCAGAATAAACTAGCTAAACTTATCAGTACGAGACGAAAATCTAGGGAAAAACTAAGAATAATCAGACCACATAGAAGATATCTAAATGGAATTGAGAGCAAAAAGCACACCTCCCCGACGGGCATGGTCAGAAAGATATATGTCTTGCATAGGAGTCTTTGGTAGATGTCTATGATGCCGACAACGATGAAAAGAAAAAGAGCAACTCTTTGTCTTCCACATATGAGTAATATTAGCCAACGCCAATTCGCCAGGCCACCTCATCATGTGTTGGCGACGGAAAAAAAACACTATGATGATCCGATCACTAGCCAACCTCACATTGGACATCCGGGAGCATCACCTTCGGTTCAATGCTTTGAGTACATTGATGCGCCTCCGGACCAGGCTAGAGTAGATCACCCCAATACATGAGTGTTATTCTATAGGGTGTGCCAAATCTATTGATATATCTTTGTTTACGCATTTCTCCCTTACACACAGTTTGGATAAAGTCTTTTTTCTCTACGATATTTACCTTAAGGTTAACATAAATTACCATATGGGGCACACAAAAATATACACCCAATCCAAACATGCATACATTTGAACAAGAAAAATAATCAATAATGAACTGTACTTATAGTTGTGTGACTAGGGCTTAAGTCCAGTTAAATGATGCTATCGAGCATACAATAATTCCAGTTGATATAACAAAAGTACTTCAACAACATCGAACAATTTTTGTAACGGTAGTCTCATTGAAAAGAATATCATAATTTCTTTGGAGGAATATATTCCTTGCGATTTTTAGTGCTTGCGATTGATCTGTGCATATATGTATTCTCTCCAACTCAGGATAACAATTGCATTTTTTTACGGACATGAGAACCCTGGAATCGAAACTTGCATGCAGGCTGATCTTAGCGCAAAATAGAGATTGCCATTTCATATTTAAACATTATTTTATGAGAAAAGCACTTTATTGGTATATCATATTTACTTACCTGTAATCTTTATTTTTCATGTCACATTTTTCTCAAGCCACAACATTCCAGTTTTAAAAGAAAGATAAAATAGAACTATCCAAATGTGCAGGCCATCTCCAAAATAAAAATTAAAAATTACCCAATACTTGAGTGCTAAGCGAGAACAAATGATGTAAACACAACAACACAACAAATAGAAGTACTGCAAAAAGAAAAACATGCAAATTATTTGCTTTCCCTTAAGTAGGTTAAGTTAACATCGTTAGTGAACACAGAGTGTAGGAAAATTCGCCATCGTGGTAAAAATACATAACCCACTCAACCTCATATGCATCCTACATCCACCCATATGAGTTTAGCTTGGAAAAAAAATGTCATTTTCAAACCTCATGAGGAAAGGGCCTTGAGGCAATAATTATGAAAACATCCTAAGAAATTTGAATTGTTGGAAAATCAATCCAATTATTTAAACATAATAAGGTTGATGTAGACGATGTGAGATGGATAAGGAGCCAACAGAGGACCGACAAAGAAAAAAACACATGAGATTTGTTGTGTCAATAATAAATTTTATATGACGAGTCAAAAAACATACTGTGTCTATGGTAAATAATATAATATATGAGAAATATAAGATGGAGATAAGCATACTACTCAAACTATAGATGGTAGGCAAATAAAATTATTAAAACAATATAACCTCTTTTGGACATAATAATATACCTATTGGGAGATGACTATCTATAAATACAGAACGGACAAAAATGACTAATTCATCTAAATGCAGTTCCACTAAGTGAAGAAAGTTGCACAATCCATTTACCTACACCGACAACACTTTTCTTAAAAGGAGACTTGCATCTCCAATGCGTAATAATCCATTGAGTCATTCAATATTTAAAACACGTTTTAATTGTCTATTTTCATAAAAATACAAAGTATCTAATTATGAAACAAAGACATTTTCACATATATTTAAGATAGTAAAGGGAATACAAAAAGTAAATCTAGCCGCGCAAATGCGCGGGTGAACCTGCTAGTTTTAGTTAAGTTAAGTGTCAAGTTCTCTACAACCGGACATTAACAAATTCCCATCTGCCACATAACCGCGGACACGGCTTTCGAAAGTTTATACCCTGCAGGGGTGTCCCAACTTAGCCCATCACAAGCTCTCACGGTCAACGAAGGATATTCCTTCTCCCGGGAAGACCCGATCAGTCTTAGAATCTCGGTTACAAGACATTTTGACAATGGTAAAACAAGTCCAGCAAAGCCGCCCGAATGTGCCGACAAATCCCGATAGGAGCTGCACATATCTCGTTCTCAGGGCACACCGGATGGGCAAGACGTCGGGTTGGCATAGACCCTGGTTGCCCAGGGGGCGCCGGACATCGCCCAGTTCGGACCAACACTTAGAGAAGCACTGGCCCAGGGGGGTGAAAATAAAGATGACCCTCGGGTTGGCCGGCCCAAGGGAAGGGTAATAGGTGATAGGCAAATGTAAAACCAGGGTTGGGCCTTAATAGAGGAGTTTTATTCAAACCGAACTGTCAAGGGGTTCCCATAACACCCAACCGCGGAAGGAACGCAAAATCAAGGAACATAACACCGGTATCACGGAAATAAGGGCGGCAAGAGTGGAACAAAACATCAGGCATAAGGCCGAACATTCCACCCTTTACCAAGTATATAGATGCATTAATTAAAATAATATATATTGTGGTATCCCAACATATCCATGTTCCAACATGGAACAAACTTCATATTCACCTGCAACTAGCAACACTATAAGAGGGGCTGAGCAAAAGCGGTAACATAGCCAAGCAACAGTTTGCTAGGAAGGTGGGTTAGAGGCTTGACATGGCAATATGGGACGCATGATATAACAAGTGGTAGGTAGCGCGGCATAGCGATAGAGAGAACAACTAGCAAGCAAAGATAGAAGTGATTTCGAGGGTATGGTCATCTTGCTTGAGATCCCGCAAGGAAGAAGAACGAGTCCATGAAGAAGACAAACGGACATAGTCGAACGAATCCTCACAACTCCGGAACGAAACCGAAGCTAACGAGAGAAGCAACCCGGAAAGAAGTAAACAACATGGTAAACAACCATCACATAAACATGGCATGATGCACAACCAAGTATGATGCATGTCCGGTTTAATGAGGCATGGCATGGCAAAGTGCACAAGCAAAACTACAAGTTAAGTGGAGCTCAATATGCAATGAGTTGCATATTGATGAAACACCACATGACTTATTTAGTTCTCTCTTGTTTATGTACCCAACAATATTAAATGTTATTAAACATGGCAAGAGGTGAAGCATACGAAAAACTACCTATCTAGGCAAGTTTAAATGAGGCCGGAAACAACAAACAACAAGTCCGGTAAATCCCCATATGCAAAATATGGATACTGTTCTGCCCTATACACAATTTTAGAGTTATTAAACATGCAAGATGAGTGCACCATGTTAAACTATGCATTTTTCTACCCCATTTACATATAAAAATTATTTAAAATGGAGCTACGGTTATTTAGTTATGAATTAAATCATTTTAGCAAGTTATTTAAGCAAATTTAAACAAGCAACATTTTAAACATTTTAAACTAGGATGAAAGTGACATATTATGAAACTAGATGAATTTCTAAGCATTTTTCATGTTTACAACATTTTAATCCGATGCACGGTTAGTGAGTTATTAAATGCATGAACTAGGGGGACTTTTCTGTAAAACTGCCACTCTCTGGAAAATTGCCAAAATCGCAGATCTGGAAAAAACCATTACAGACCGAAACTGGCTGGCCCAACAGTGGAAGGGTGGTGCTCACCCTGGGCCTTGGCCCGGTTGGTGCAAGAAGTAAGTCGGGCGCTGCTGGGCCGGCTGAGCAGGCCGATCAAAGCAAGGGAGGTTGCTGGGCCCTGGGCGTCGCGGTCAACGAGGGGGCGAGCGGGAAGCAGAGGAGGACCAATGCGGTAGCGAATGGCGGAATCCGGCGAAGGAATGGCGAGAGGTGGCGGACATGGGTCTGGCTGACGACGGGAATGGGTAGATCCGGCCCCTGGGCACCGGATATGGGCAAGGACGGCAAGGGTGGCACGGATCCGAGCGAAGGAACGGCGGAGGTCGCGAGCTCCGGCGAACTCCATGCGGCGGCGCTACGAAACTCCGAGGACCTGCGCGACATGGGGAGAGAGAGAGAGAGCTTTGTGAGAGAGAGAGGAAGAAGGAGGGGCAGGGGAAGGAGAGAGATGTGGCGTTCGGGGTCCTCAACTCTGGCGAGGAGGTCAGGCGGCGGCGCGGAGAGCTCGGGATCGGGCTCTCCTGATCCAGCACAAGTGGGGCGAACGGGGCACAGAGATCGGGCTCGGGATGGACCGGGATGGGCTCCCCTGGGCCTGCAGGGCCGCACGGCCGAGGGGAGACCCAGGGGCGACATGGCGTCCTCCTAGTGGTTGCGGGCGGCTGCGCTGGTTGGGGCTACCCGCTCGGGCGGCGCCAAGTGGTGGCAGGGAAGCGTGACGGCGCTGAAAACGAGGATGGCGGCGGCGGCTGATGGTTAGGGGGCACTGAAAACGAGGAGGAGGGGAAGGAATGTCCAGATTTGGAAGGCGGTCTTCCCTTTTATAGCAAAAGTGGCTAGGGTTGGGGTCTAGGGGGTTTTCGGAGCCTCCGATCGTGATCCGACGGCTCCGGACGCGAGGAGGGGTAGGTTGGTGCATGTGGGCTGTGCAGAAGGCCTCGGGCTGAGAGGAGAGAAGAGAGAGAGGCCTGGCGTCTGTTTCCGGAGACCGAAAACGTCCGACGTTTGACCAGCTTTAATGCCGCTATAAGTTTAACGGTTGGGCTATCAAACGAGCTCCGAATGCGATGAAACTTGGCAGGCGGCCTACCTACAACATAACAAGACCACACGCCAACTTTCATCCCATTCCGAGAACATTTTCTGGCCACTTATAAAATAATAATTCGGACGTACCGCGGGCGCGTGCAAGTGTGTCTGGGCTTAGAACATACAACAGACGGAACTGGGGAAACTGGGACGGATGCAAGTTTTGAAGACATGACGAGCAATGCACATGATGATATGACAAGATGCAACACGCAAGCGAATGACATGGCAAAGACAGCGAATAACTGGAAGACACCTGGCGCAACGGTCTCGGGGCGTTACAATTGTCAGAGAAAACTCACCAATGCAATTAGAGATTCACGGAAATTTAATGGTCATGCATGCATTCGTTCTAAATAATGCCTCGGTAAACATAACTTTTGAGAAAAACGAGCGTACATTACTTGTGCAAACTATGAAATTAATTCCACCACTCACCGTCTATCTTGGTTGGAGAGATTTTGAAATTGAGCCATAAACTGGAAAGGAGGGAGTAGTACCATAGCCTAGGTTAGCTTGCTGCACCACAGACTCCAAGGAAATTGTTGTAGTAGTACTACTCCTATATACGACTATACTATTCCTACTACTAATCCTACTAAAAGACATATATTCCAAACAATATGATAATATCTCTAACCAAGGTAGGGACGAGGAGTAAACGGAGGGAGTAGTAAAATTTTATCCTCGTCCTGCGAGCCACCGTGCGCGTGGGCAAGGGAGCGGGCATAAGGCGTAGCACTACTACCTCCGTCCTGGTTTATAGGTCACCTTTGTAGTTCGTGCCAAATTTCGTCCTGCGAGCCACCGCGCTCGTGGGCGGGGGAGACGGTGTAGTAAGAAAGCTTCTCCTCGTTCTGCGAGTTGACGGGACACATCAAAAGTAATATGTACAGAGCATCTCGAGTGTATAGAACCTTGCCTCTAAGGTAGGCCCCACATGGTTTGCCTCTTTTTTAACATAACGGGTCAAGTCGCAATTTGTTTATTCACCCGTGGTAGACGATCCTCCATCAAGTGGACAACCAGTACACGTGTCAAATTACCACGTGGGCTGCCTTTTCGTACAGAAATGAGCACCACCGTGTACCCGCGCGGGTGTGGTTGGGAAAGAGACGGGAGTACGTGCGCCATGCGTGCACCTCTTCTCTTCGTGCACGTCCCCCACCTACATGGGGGTGTGTGAGAGACATACAAACCTAGACATAATGCGCCGTCCATCCCCATGCCTTCGCCCAGTCCGACCACCAATCAGCACCATGCCCCACTCCTCCTCACCTTATCTCTCATCCTTCTCGAGATATCATTTTTTCGGTGACATTCTTGAGATACCATTTTTCTGATAAAATTCTCGAGATATAATTAGTTTTTACACATTGTAGGATCGAAAGTATGTCTAGAGGGGGGGTGATTAGACTACTTGACCAAATAAAAACTTAACCTTTTCCCAATTTTAGTTCTTGGCAGATTTTAGCTATTGTAGGACAAGTCAAGCAATCATCACACAATTCAAGCAAGCATGCAAAGAGTATATTGGCAGCGGAAAGTAAAGCATGCAACTTGCAAGAATGTAAAGGGAAGGGTTTGGAGAATTCAAACGCAATTGGAGACACGGATGTTTTTCCCGTGGTTCGGATAGGTGGTGCTATCCTACATCCACGTTGATGGAGACTTCAACCCACGAAGGGTAACGGTTGTGCGAGCCCACACAGAGCTCCACCCAAGGGCAACGGTTGCGCGAGTCCACGAAGGGCTCCACCCACGAAGGGTCCACGAAGAAGCAACCACCCACAAAGGGTCCACGAAGAAGCAACCTTGTCTATCCCACCATGGCCATCGCCCACGAAGGACTTGCCTCACTAGCGGTAGATCTTCACGAAGTAGGCGATCTCCTTGCCCTTACAAACTCCTTGGTTCAACTCCACAATCTTGTCGGAGGCTCCCAAGTGACACCTAGCCAATCTAGGAGACACCACTCTCCAAGAAGTAACAAATGGTGTGTAGGTAATGAACTCCTTGCTCTTGTGCTTCAAATGATAGTCTCCCCAACACTCAACTCTCTCTCATAGGATTTGGATTTTGTGGAAAGAAGATTTGAGTGGAAAGCAACTTGGGGAAGGCTAGAGATCAAGATTCATATGGTAGGAATGGAATATCTTGGTCTCAACACATGAGTAGGTGGTTCTCTCTCAGAACATATGAGTTGGAATTGTGTATGTGTTCTGATGGCTCTCTCCAGGAATGAAGAGGAGGTGGAGGGGTATATATAGCCTCCACACAAAATCCAACTGTTACACACAGTTTTCCAATCTCGGTGGGACCGAATCAACAAACTCGGTCAGACCGAAAAGGTAACCTAGTGACCGTTAGAGATTTTCGGTGGGACTGACATGCAACTCGGTAGGACCTATATGGTTAGGGTTTGGGCATAACGTAATCTCGGTGCGACCGATTACACAAACTCGGTGAGACCGAATTTGGTAAATAGCTAACCAGAGAGTTGGTCAGGCAAACTCGGTGGGACCGATTTGCTCTTTCGGTGAGACCGAAAAGTTACAAAAAGGAAACACCGAATTTACATTGCAATCTGGGTGGGACCGATTCGCTCTTTCGGTGAGACCGAAAAGTTACAAAAGGGAAATAGAGAGATTACAATCCCATCTCGGTGAGACCGAGATCCCTATCGGTAGAACCGATTGGCTAGGGTTTGGCAGTGGCTTATGACAAGTGAAACTCGGTGGCGCCGGATAGAAAGAATGGTATGACCGAGTTTGGCTTAGGGTTTAGGTCATATGTGGATATGGGAAAGTAGTTGAGGGTTTTGGAGCATATCACTAAGCACATGAAGCAAGAGGCTCATTAAGCAACACCTCATCCCTCCTTGATAGTATTGGCTTTTCCTAAAGACTCAATGTGATCTTGGATCACTAAAATATAAAATGAAGAGTCTTGAGCTTTTGAGCTTGAGCCAATCCTTTGTCCTTAGCATTTTGAGGGTTCCACTTTCACCATCCATGCCATGCCAATCATTGAGCTTTCCTGAAATAATCATCTTGGAATAGCATTAGCTCAATGAGCTATATGTTGTTATGAATTACCAAAACCACCTAGGGATAGTTGCACTTTCAATCTCCCCCTTTTTGGTAATTGATGACAACATATAGATCAAAGCTTCGACAAATGATAATGAGCATGAAATATATCGTCGCTTTGAGAGATATGTGATAAGTAAGAGCTCCCCCTAAATTTGTGCATATTTAAAATTTGCTTTGGACTGCAAATGCACAAAGAGTTAGAGTCATGGGTTACTCTTCCATGTCACATACATCTTGGTGGAGCGCTTAAAATGATAAGAATGAAATACATGCACTCATCACCAAGAATAGTGAATGATCACATAAGATAAATAAGATAATAGCATTAAGCAAACATTAAGTGTAGCTTATGATCAAACACATGATCATCAATGTCACACGAGCAATGACATAGTATCTCAAGCACTCAAAAGCAAACAAAGTTCGAAAAACCACCAAATAAACAAGAGAGAAAAAAAGAAACACACTCTCTCTCGAAGCCTATGATCTATACATTTTTCTCCCCCTTTGGCAACAAGTTACCAAAAAGTTCCTAGAAAATGCATAGTGCTAAGTCGACGCTCAGGCTTGATCTTCTGGTGGTGGTGGAGTCCGGATCACTCCAAGGACGAAGGCTTCCGTAGACGCTGGAGTTGGTGGAACTGAGGCTGTAGCTGGTGCAGACGTGGTGGCTCTGGTGTCAGCAACTGGCACTACAGACGACCTCGGACCTCGTGGCACTCTGGCAAAGGCATCAGTTGTAGTCCTGCCTCTCCTCTCCTGCATGTCATCCTGGAGCTGCTCCACTGCAGTCTGAATCTCTGTCACCTTGACATCCAAGTCATAGAACTTTTGTTCCATGATTCTCTCTAGGCTTGGCTGGTTCTGAGTTAGGGTGGCTAGTTGAAAGTGCAACTATCCCTAGGTGGTTTTGGTAATTCATAACAACATATAGCTCATTGAGCTAATGCTATTCCAAGATGATTATTTCAGGAAAGCTCAATGATTGGCATGGCATGGATGTGAAAGTGGAACCCTCAAAATGCTAAGGACAAAGGATTGGCTCAAGCTCAAAAGCTCAAGACTCTTCATTTTATATTTTAGTGATCCAAGATCACATTAAGTCCATAGGAAAAGCCAATACTATCAAGGAGGGATGAGGTGTTGCTTAATGAGCCTCTTGCTTCATGTGCTTAATGATATGCTCCAAAACCCTCAACTACTTTCCCATATCCACATATGACCTAAACTCTAAGACAAACTCGGTCCTACCGATTTTTCCTATCCGGCGCCACCGAGTTTCAATTGTCATTAGCCACTGCCAAACCCTAGCAATCCGGTCTTACCGATAAGGATCTCGGTCTCACCGAGATGGGGTTGCAAACTCTCTGTTTCCCTTTCGTAAGTTTTCGGTCCCACCGAAAGAGCAAATCGGTCCCACCGAGATTGCAATGTAAACTCAGTGTTTCCCCTTTGTAACTTTTCGGTCTCACAGAGTTCCACTCGGTCCCACCGAAAGAGCAAATCGGTCCCACCGAGTCTGCCTGACCAACTCTCTGGTAAGCTAATTACAAAAATCGGTCTCACCGAGTTTGTGTAATCGGTCTCACCGAGATTACGTTATGCCCAAACCCTAACCGAATCGGTCCTACCGAGTTGCATGTCAGTCCCACCAAAATTCCTAACGGTCACTAGGTTTACTACTTCGGTCAGACCGAGTTTATTTATTCGGTCTCACCGAGATTGGAAATCTGTGTAACGGTTGGATTTTGTGTGGAGGCTATATATACCCCTCCACCTCTTTCTCATTCGATGAGAGAGCCATCAGAACACACACATCATTCCTACTCATATGTTCTGAGAGAAAACCACCTACTCATGTGTTGAGATCAAGACATTCCATTCCTATCATATGAATCTTGATCTCTAGCCTTCCCAAGTTGCTTTCCACTCAAATCCTCTTTCCACCAAATCCAAATCCTATGAGAGAGAGTTGAGTGTTGGGGAGACTATCATTTGAAGCACAAGAGCAAGGAGTTCATTACCTACACACCATTTGTTACTTCTTGGAGAGTGGTGTCTCCTAGATTGGCTAGGTGTCACTTAGGAGCCTCCGACAAGATTGTGGAGTTGAACCAAGGAGTTTGTAAGGGCAAGGAGATCGCCTACTTCGTGAAGATCTACCGCTAGTGAGGCAAGTCCTTCGTGGGCGATGGCCATGGTGGGATAGACAAGGTTGCTTCTTCGTGGACCCTTTGTGGGTGGTTGCTTCTTCGTGGACCCTTCGTGGGTGGAGCCCTTCGTGGACTCGCGCAACCGTTGCCCTTGGGTGGAGCTCTGTGTGGACTCGCGCAACCGTTACCCTTCGTGGGTTGAAGTCTCCATCAACGTGGATGTAGGATAGCACCACCTATCCGAACCACGGGAAAAACATCCGTGTCTCCAATAGCGTTTGAATTCTCCAAACCCTTCCCTTTATATTCTTGCAAGTTGCATGCTTTACTTTCTGCTGCCAATATACTCTTTGCATGCTTGCTTGAATTATGTGATGATTGCTTGACTTGTCCTATAATAGCTAAAATCTGCCAAGAACTAAAATTGGGAAAAGGTTAAGTTTTTATTTGGTCAAGTAGTCTAATCACCCCCCTCTAGACATACTTTCGATCCTACACTAGTCCTTTCTCAATCCGCAGGGTGGATGCAATCAGGTAACCAAGCTGCTCTTGTTTGGTTTTCAAGAAATACTCAGATGCCTCCTCTTGAGTTGGCATCTTGGCAGCTTTCTCCTTCCTTGCTTTCTCCTTTGCTTGTGCTTGGGCAGACGATGGTTCATTCTCAGTCATAACAACTTGATTATCTTCAAAATCTGGACGGATGGGCAGGTGTTCCTTGTCCAATAAGTATATGCCCGTGCCCATCTTGGAGTTGATGAGCTCCTGAATCTGAGGGGCATATCCACAGCTCCTCTTCTAGTCTGCTGCTGTCCTCTTGATTGTCTCTACCATGAGGCTCATCACCTTGAACTTCTGTGGCACATCAAAGATATGTAGCAAGTTGATTGCATGGCCTCTAATCATCTTGTGATCTCCAGACTTGGGCAATAAGGTGTTCCTAAGGATCCAGTTAATGGTTGGCAGCCCTGACAGAAGATAATGCACTGAGCCAAATTTGAAAGTGTCAAGTGCTTCATTTGGAATCTCCTTGTACATGTTCGACATTGAGTTGTGGTCCATCTTCTTCTTGGCATAAATGTCCAAGTCATCTGCTTGCTCTTCTGGGGCATTGATGAGCTGTGCCCACTCAGCAACTGTTGATTGATATCCGGTTCCTTCTGACATCCATACAATCCTGCCATCTGGATAAAAATGGGCTGTGGAGTAGAACTGCATGATGAGTTCCTCGTTCCACTTTGTGAGCTTCTGCCCAACAAAGTCCTCTACTCCACATGCCTTGAAGCTGTCCTACACTCCAGGGTAGTACTCTTTGTTGTCCTTGATGTATTGCCAATCGACCCATCTCATGTCACAGACTATTGGCTTCTTATCAAGCAGCACTGTCTCATAGAAGTCCTGCTGTTCCTTGGTGTGGAACCTGTAGTCAACAGCAGTCCTCCTCCTTGAAGCATACGGATTTGCTTCTCTCCACTTCCTCAGCTCTGAGTCTCTCCTGAGCTTCATATCCTCAGCCACAGGATGAGCATCGTTGTGGTCTGGGATCTTGGGCTTGAGTTTTCTGAGTACTTGCTCTTCATCATCTTCTTCTGCAGCTTCAGGCACTGGGACCTTGTTCTTCTCAGCAGCAGGTATGCTCCTTGTATTTCTCTTTGGTGCAGACTTGGGCTTGGAGGCAGCTTTGGGTGCTTCTTTGGGCTTGGATGCAGCAGCCCATGTCCTGATAGCATCACCCATAAGCTTAGGTGCCTTAGGTACTGGTGCAACAACCTCTTCTTCTTCCTCTTCTTCCATGATGGAAGCCTTTCCAAGCACTCTGGCTACGGTCTTCTTGACCCTTTCCTTCCTTTTCTTTCCTTCAACAGCAACTGGCTTAGGAATCTGAGTTGAGGCTCTGGCCTTTGGCATAGGCTGCCTACCTGCTGGCCTTTTGATCTTTAACCCTGGCTTTGTGCCCTATGCTGGCTCAACTCTCTTTGATGTGGCTTCCTCTTCCTCTGCCACATAATCTTCATCCTCAGAATCTGAAGTTCTCTTCTTCCTCTGTCTGGTGGCAGCTTTTGGCAAATTGCTAGGGGTGCTCCTGCTGCCATCATCTGAAGAACTTGAGGGACTAGTGCCCTCACTCATGTGCACTTGCTGTTCTGACACATTCTGGCTATCACTCTGATCTGACATGATGAACAAGCTGTCTGCTGACCCTGTGAATAGTCTATAGATGAGGTAGAATAGATGAGCATCACAAAATGCAGAGATTTTTGCAAAAGAATGATCCAAAAACATAGTTTTAGTTTCCCACTGAAATCATCTCGGATCTACCGATTTTTAAACTCGGTGATACCGAAGCAGTTTTGGAACCTAAACTAGTGAACTCGGTTGGACCGAGTCACAGTTCGGTGGCATCGAGACTGCTAGGGTTTCACAAAGTTCCAAAATCGGTCACACCGATAAGTAATTCTCGGTCAGACCGAGTCTCACTTGTGCAATGGCATAAGCCAAATCGGTGGGACCGAGTTTTTCAACTCAGTGGGTCCGAGATGGTTTCGGCGGAAACCTAACCCTAAAATTTTCGAATCAAACCTAATCTACGAGCGCACTGACTGGATAGGAGTGTTTCAATCGTGGCAAGAATCATGATGATCACAATGTGCTAAGAATCGGATTGAAGAATAGCACAAAGATCGAGTCCATACCCTAGTTCGGCGGAGACTCGCTACGGCGGCAACGGCGGGGTAGAATTCCGTTGACGGTGATGGAGACCAGCGACTGGAGGCGGCTGGCGGCGAGGAGACGATCCGGAGACCACGTTGGCAGAGCAGGCTATCGCGCGGGCGAAGGGGTTCGGAGAAATTTCCAAATCTTTGCCGTGACTATATATAGCCCGACCCTGTCGGTGTGACCGAGTGGAACAACTCGGTGGCACCGAGATTTATGACTGCAAGCAGTTACTGAAACTCGGTGTGACCGAAAGGTTCAAATCGGTTGCACCGAGATCGAAAACCTAGATCAACTTAATGATCTCGGTAGGACCGAAAGTGGGGTATTGGTCAGACCGAGAATCATAGAGAGGTTTTGAAAGTTTAAGTCTATGACGAATCGGGGACTCCGAGCGCTCCTCACAAAGAGTGGTTCGAATCTGACTTGATCAAATTTTGTGATGCAGCATGAATAGAGTTTGAGACGAGGAAAGCATAGATAGCTAGAGGAGGTTCTTAGGCATTCTTGTCCATCCACTTGGCAAAAGGAAATAAAACCAAACAATCAAAACAACAAGTGGATGTCCTCGAATGAGTAAAATATGCAACCAGCATGCTCACACAATAAGATAGCAAATGAAATATGTGGCAAAGCATGCACAACCAATTCTAGCATCTATCAAGCAATTTGCGATGACTAGGTCATCTATATATGAGTATATTGACTTAGGAGTCAAGTGAGAACACTTGATCATAGGTCATACTCATCTTTTAAGCTCAAGTGGGGTTGCCACTTTTACATAAAGCATTGTTTTGTTCACATCTTTAGAGTTGCTTTAGCTCAAGTCTTGGAGTAAAGCTCCCCCTAGATGTGATATCCCCCCTAAGAGGGATGAACTAACCTTGGGTTTTGTCGATGATGACTTCATGTAGATATTGAAGATGTGGATGCTCAATGTTGATGTAGATCTCTTGGAGCTATCCATTTGAGTGAATTGCACTTTCAATACCTACATGGGTTAGTCCCACAAGGAACAAACAAGGATATCCATAGACATAGAATGATGCACACACAAGATGATGTCCATGAAAGCTTTGGGTTACCTTGTCCCTTGTCTTACCAACAAGAGGGTTTGTGACTTCTTGAACTAGTGCAAGATGTGGAAGTTGATTGCACTTGTTCTTGCCAAAATGATAAGAGTGAAGTATGTTGGCGGAGTCACCCTCAAGAACTCTCTAGTTCTTCTTCTTTTGGATCCACATCATCTTGATGGGAATCCTTGGAGTTGTAGTCGTACTTGATGAAGTGGAACTTGGAGTAGTTTTGGGAATCCACTTGACTAAGGTCTTTGGAGCTTCTTCAAATGCATCAATTTCCTCTTGAAGCTTGTCCTTGCCTTTTTGCTCGTAGTCTTGTGGTGGAAGATCATCTTGAGCTTGTGTCCCCTTGAAAGAAGTATACTTCTCTTGTTGAGGGACAAACTTTGTCTTGGGGTATTGATCTTCTTCCCACTCAACTCCATTGGCATTGAACTTTCGTTCAAAACCAACACCTTGATTCTTCCGGTGCATTCCTTGCTTGCGCACAATTTCCTCGAATTGCTTACTCCCGGCAAGGCTTTTGTACACTCCTTTCTCTATAATTCCCTTCAATAAGCTATTTTCTTGCTCAAGTGTAACTTGGCTAAGAGAATCATTAGTGGAATCAAGAGAACTACTAGAAGCAACAATATTGGATTTATCATGATCATTGTTACTGCTAGAGGAAGAATCTTTCTTGTCACACAATAAGATATCGGGCAGGATCGGTGGGCCATCCAGCTGGCTTGGATGTGGGATAACTACTCTTTGTAAGCCATTGTAAGAGTGGACAAAATGGTGAAGGAGGAGATAGGGGAGCGGCGGAGGTGTGCGATTCATGGCCGCCGTTTGGCCTCATTTAAATAGGAGAGTAAATAGATGGCGGACAGGAGGAGCTCGGCTGGTGTTGCGTTTAATGTCGGCCCGGTCATGAACGGACGTGTGTCCAGAGTGGGTTTCTCGTCTTCCACAGAGGTTTCATGGAGGCGTTTGAATGCGGCAAGGAGGCGTGTTCAGCCGGGCATGCATTGAGTGGCACCCTCGACTCTGACGTACGACACTGCGCCTTTCTTCCACTAACGTGTGGGCCCTTTGGGTACATGGTCTGCATGCTAGTGACCCAACGCAGGCAGCGCACGACAGAGGAACTTTTGGTGGGTAGGGCAGTCAGAAGCAGGCATTTCATAAACCGATGATTGTTCATTGAGTGTGAAGTCATCTATTTCATCTAGATAAGCCTACTATATAATGTAAGAGAATTTTAAATTTTTCATGTATACGTTGATAGCCCGTTTGAAACATTGTGATTCATAAAGACCGCTGCAAATATCAATGTTTTACTTATCACAGATAAGATTGATTAAACCATGCAAAAAAGATAAGGCTGATTAATACCCGTAACAATCCATGTCCTTAACAAAGGGTGCATGCACGTACAGGTTGAGCGTGTGTCTTGCGTCGTGTGCGGTGTGCATGCAGGCGCGCGAGTGTTGCGTGCATGCATGCATGCGTATGTTTCAGTGTTGCATGTATGTGTGCGTACGTGCGTGTGTTCGTGAGTGCATGTGTACATGTCAGTGTTGCACGCCTGCATGAGTGTGTGTGTTCATGCGAGTGGTGCATGCGTGCATGTGTACGTGCGGGGTGAGGCTACACGTCAGTCGACTGACTTTTTCATCTCTGGTCAGTAGATTTTCCAGTCATTGGATACGAAATCAAGGGCCTGCAGTTTATCTTCAACCTCGACCTCTTGAGCCAGCAGCCACGGCCGGCCGCCGCCGGTTGCGGCCACGCCGCCCTGAAACCACTCCCCAGCGCTGGTCTGCCGCCCCCGGCCATCCCTCTAGCCCCCCCCCCTGCCAAGCTTTTTCTCCGACGATCCCCACACCACCGCCCAATCACCGCCCCCATTGCCGGCGACTGCCAACCAGAAGTCTCACGACTTCGAGTCCCCACCGACCATTAATTTATTACCATTTATGTCCTTCATATACGCGCTGATGGGTGGGCCCTATGTTAATGCATGCTGCTGAATGTGGACCGTTTGACTGGTCAATTGATCGTGTCATCAACAATTACGGATATGTATGGTGAGCCATTGACCGTATGATCACCCTAAATGTATTATATTAACACAATACAAACTCAAACTACCATTTCTTTCTTTCATATGCACGCTGATAGGTGGGCCCCACTGTTACGCGCCCCGATGTTGCAACACTAGTTGCGCCACGTGGAATGTTTAACTGGTCAATTGATTGTGTCATCAACAAAATACGGAGTTGTACGGGTGAGCCAGTGACCATATAATCATGAAATGTATTTTTTAACACGGTACAGACGCAAGCGCTCATATATACGCGCAAGCACTCATCGCTATAAGCGCACACATGCAGACCCTACCCCTATGAGCACCTTCGAGAGAGTGAGGCAGCATATGATCTTGAGATTTTACGAAGTCACCATAGGTGCCTCGTAGTCGAGTGGAACGTCTCCTCCCACTGAACGCACATCGCCGGAAAAATACTGAAATAAACCCAGGATAAATGCGAGCACCAGGACTTTAACCCTGGTGGGCTCGAGAAACCACTGTCCTCCTAACCATCCAACCACAGGTTGGTTAGCACCACAAAATGTATGTGTTGACCGTTATGAGCTTATTCTGAAGTCCAGTGACCATATGGTGCTTTCTCTTCAAATACAGTGACCATAAGTGTCATCAACAAAATACGAAGACGTATCTTGAGTTAGATACCGTATGATCACCATGAGAATGTATACGATGACCGTAATGAGCATATTCTAAAGCCCATCGACCGTATAGTGCTTTCGATTGAAATACAGTGACTGTCACGCCTGAATGAGTCATGGGCATGCATACTTTCAGAGGGCCGAGAGATAGTTTGTGTGCGTGCGTGAAAGTGATGTAGAAAGAGGGGGTGTCCGGTGGAGACAAGGAGAGATATGCCCTTCGTTTCTCTTTCCCGTGACTAATATTTTAGGAGAAAATATAAAAATTCACAATGCAGAACAAATATTTTTGGATGCACCATGCAATTAACTTTCATGTATAACATTGTACTATTGTATATGCTTATTTTCTTAGTGGCCGATTGCGTGTGTGGTGTGGTGGGCACATCATTTCTAGTTGGGGTGGGCACATCATTTCTAGTTGTGGTGGGTCAACATGAGGACTCATGGGTTGGTTCCATCCTGCGCCACATAGGTTGGACCGAGATGCATTATACGAAGACCCATGTGGAGGACTCGGCGTACAACACGAAGCTACCAGAGTCGTGGAGGACTCTATCCCCACTGGTGATAAGCCGACTATATATGATTTGTAACCCTAGGCCTCGAGTATGCTATAGAAGCCTGAGGGCTAGTTCGTCGATAGTATACACACACGCACAATGCCTGGTATTCACGTGTACTTTGTACACACCCCTATCACTAATATACAGTACCAGGAGTAGGCCTTTTCCTCAATTTTAAGGGTCCGGACTTGGGTAAAACTTTGCCTCGTATTACCATCTAGCCTAACAGTCAGGGATATCCTACCAAATGATCTGATGGAATCATATCTGCCAACTACTAAGAGAGAGGTTTGTCTGTGTGGGGGGGGGGGGAATGTGTGCGAGAGAGGCCTAAAGATAATGTGCATGCGGGAGACACGTAGGCACATATATGTGTGTATAGAGGGCTAGTAGAGACAGTGCGTGTGTATATATGCATGTGAGAGAAATAGTGTTTTCCAACTGAGATTAATGAAAAGAGTGGTACATAGTAGTCAGAAAGAGAGAGAGAGAGAGAGAGAGAGAGAGAGAGATACAGAGAGAGTGTGTGCGTGAGACACCCCGACACCCCGGGAGAGATTGTGAGCATGTGTGAAAGAGAAATGCCGATGTATATAAAGTGTGCGCACTTATGCGTTGGATAGAGAGATATATAGCACCTTTGTGAGAACGGGCCGAGGCATAGTGCATCTACGTGTAAAAGGCGGTTCTACGCATTAAATTAAAATATAAATGGCATTATTATTTTTGGATGAGATCATGAATTTTGCAATTTGGATATGAACGAAAATTGGTCTATCAGACACCCATACTCTATTGAATTCTAACATGTGCATGTGTTTATTTCATATTATCGATCCATAGAGTGAGAGCAGTCTGAAATACATGCAATGTATTGCTTTTGCAATTCATATAAGAACATTAATTAGTGCACTCCATGTTGTTAGTGTGAAGCACTTTATACATTTGTCACTTCCATGGATACATTCAAATTTGTCAGGACCCCGATTCCAAGTCACATCGATCTAGCCGGTAACACCTCATATCACATTGCGGCCTCACGCACGGTATCCCCACGGGTGTCGCCTTACCATGGCCAGGGACCGTTTGCACCTTTTGGCTCACGTATATGATAGTGTCGCTAGCATCCACATGACAGAGAACCCGGGCCGACATGGCTAGTCGGGAACCCAAAGCGGCACAGACCTATGGAGACAGGCATACATGATTCACATCAAGCATGTCGGTCATCAGCGAGTGAATCCGGGTTGTAGCACTGGGCTAACAGGACTCCGGGGAAACCGGGCTGTAGCAGGCTAGGCAGGACTCCGGAAGTCACCGCGTGACATTTCCCCGAAGGGACAGACATAGGAACGAAGTGAAACACATGCCGGCCAGCCAAGCATCCTAAGCAGTAGTGCTGGGCTAGCAGGACTCCGGTGAACCGGGCTGTAGCGGACTAATATGGCTCGAGGAGCACTAGACTACATTTCCCATAAGAAAGGCTGCCAAGGATAAACAACTAGATTGCCGGATCCCACACATACCAAGCATTTCAATCATACACACAATATGCTCGATATGTGCAAATACAACATGGCATCACAACAAAACTCTACAACTCAAGTACTTTATTTAAATGCTCCAGAGAGCCATACATAACATGTTCATACAGGTAGGGGTCACATGACCCAACACTCAAGTCATACAAGCATACAAGCACATGCGGAAGCAAATAGTCTGAGTACAGACACTAGAAAGAAAGAAGGCTTCTCGAAGCCTGTCTATCTACATAGGGCCCTCCATGGCCAGGATCACCACCTGGGTGGCAAGTCACTCATCGACGTCGAGATCTACATAAAACCCATCGGAGGGGGCAGTGTTGTCGTCTGAAAACAGTAATTAAGCAAACATGAGTACAAAGGTACTCAGCAAGTCTTACATCAGAACCTACTATACATGCTCATTCTCAAGAAGGTGGTGGAGTTATTGCAGCAAGCCAGCTTTGACTCTTGGCCAAGCTATCCTACGAGACACCACTAGTAAAATAGTTTTCGCACACAAATCCACTAATCACCAACACAATACTCCACCGGGGATCCTCCCTCGTCATCCTACGAGAGAGCCATCCTCGATACTCACACTTATCTTGAGTCTTTTAGTAGTAACCATTAATTTGTCTATGAACTATATAGGCAACCAAGTAGTCCTTTACCGCGGACATGGCTATTCGAATAGATGATGTTAACCCTGTAGGGGTGTACTTCTTCATACACACTCTCACCACTTACCGTCGTTTACATGACATGTACTCGGCAACCTTCAAGCGGAAGCCCGACGAGGGTGTCGGCCACGGCCTACCTAAACACTCAAGTCTCTAGTCCAGGTTTATCGCCTATCCAGGTTCCATCCGCAGGGAGTCCGGCCGAGGTTTCCACATACGGCCCCGAACGATGTGAACAGGGTCCCGAGACGCCAAACGGGCGCCCGGCATACCCGGCCACGGTGTATCTACCGCAACATAGCCCACCCCTAGGGTCAGTGCTACGCACGGCCGCCAACACATAACCTACAAACACCAGAAACTAATTGCAACTCCTGGACAGAGTACTAGGGTGATTAAGAAGCCGAGAGGGTCAATTAAGGATCCCAATGCATGGTAGTAGCTGATTCTTAAAATCACACATACAGATCTCAGTTCTTAGTGACGGCCTCAATGAAACAACCCACCATGTACTCCTACATGGCCTCTCATTGATACCTTTACCAAATCATGTTCAACACATCCCTCACATTACTGACATAATCATTTCACTCTAGCCCATCACCCAGATGAACCAGACCTAACACAACTCTAAGCATAGCAGGCATAGCAAGGTAGGGAACACAAACATGGCTCAATCAACTCCTACACATGCTAGTGGGTTTCATCTAGTTACTGTGGCAATGACAGGTCATGCAGAGGATAAGGGTTCAACTACCGCAGCACACAGCAGTTTGAAACGTTGTTGTCTTAATACAGTAAATGAGAGCAGAGGCGAGAACATGGGTTTTTATCGATATGATCAATTGGGATGCTTGCCTGACGGAGTGGTAGTAGGGTACTTCCCTTCAGTTGGATACTCGGAGATATCCTCGGAGGCAGAACCTACCACGAAGGACGCAGAGAACATAATCAACACATGAAAATATGCAACAATATGATGCATGCTGTGACATGGCAAAATGATGTGTCCTGCCTAATGCAATGTGAAACAAGTTGAAAAGGGCCCATTTGAATCAAAGATTCAAATGAAGGTTAAAGTTCTTATGCATAATGAGTGTGTTATCTTGTTTTACCTAAACAGCAAAGTTAAAGTGGTTTGTCATGCATGAAACCATTACAGATGGATAGATTGAATTTTTCTGATCATTTTTCATATATAATTTGTTTGATTTGGAGGTATGGTTGATTTTCTATGATTTTTAGCAATTTAGGATATTTTCTGGAATTTCATATATGAAAATAAATCCAGAAATTAAATAGTTGCGTCAGCACTGCGTCACTGTGACGTCAGCGAGTCAAAGGCGCCAGGGGCCAGTCAAACCTGACCAGTGGGTCCCACTGGTCAGTGACTCCATGCACTAACTACGTTTAGTTAGTCTAATTAACCGGGCAGGGCCCACTAGTCAGTGACTATACTAATTAAACTAACCTAGTTAATTAGCACTAACAGAGTAATTTGTCGGGCAGGGCCCGCATGTCAGCGAGAGAGAGGGGGAGGTCAACCCGTGTCAGCAGAGTCAACCTCGCCGGTCAGCGGGTCAAAGCCTGCCAGCGTTTAGCCGCCGGCGAGGCCAGACGCGGCGGCGCGCTGTGGGAATCGCCCACAGGGCACCATTTGATGCACGGAGAGCAGCTACGGGCAGCTGGTGCTCGCCCACATCCAGCCGTGGTGATGGCTTGGCCAGGGAGTGGCCGGAGCATCGCCGGCGACGAGCTTGGCGGAGGCCGAAGCTCGGGTCAGCTCGTGCGCGTGGCTGCAGTGGCCTAGCCGGCATGGCGAAAGCATCTACAGCATCTACACAGCGTGGGGAGTGTGACGGGCACAAGCCCGTGACCAAATGGTCACCGGAGCATCGCCGGCGACGTGATCAGGCGGCGGCGCGTTCGGGCACAAGAGGCGCGGCGTCTACGGTATTCTAGGGGCGAAACGGAAAGCACGGGGAGGTTCAGCAGCTCACAGGGAAGCCGCAGGGAGGGTCGGTGTGCTCGGGGAAGGCTCGGTGTGGTCGGAACGGCGACGGCGATCTCGGGCGGCCTGAGGTTGAAGACGACGGCGACGGCGACGTTGCAGGGGCTCCGGCGTCGTGCGGCTTGGCTAGTCGACGTAGTCGACGACGGCGATGCTGCTAGATACGATGGCGCGGCTCGGGGACGGCGGCGACGGTGACGGCTCGGGCATCATCGGGGAGGGTGAGAGAGAGGAGCCAAAGGGGAGAGCAAGTGTCTACGAGGTCGGGGGCGGTGAGGGGGTTCGTCCCACATCGGCAGCTCGACGAGGGGAGCGGTGAGGCGGCGGGCAGCTGCATGGCACGCATGTTGTGCTCGCCGTCGAGCAGCAGCTTGCCTGTGCTGGCGAGTGCAAGCAGCTCGCTGGCACAGGAGGTGGGCTGGGCTAGTAGGTGGGCCTGCTGGTGGGCTTCCAGGTAAGACTCTGGTCCTTTTTGTTTTCTCTTTTATTTATTTCCTGCTCTGTGTATTGAAATGGAACAAATACTATTTCATTTCCAAAAACTTTGGAAATATTTAGGGGCACATTTGAGAATATTCTCAACTGCCTAAAAATTCTTCCAAGATTATTTGAGCACTTTAAAATATTTATGGCTTGTTCAAAAATCCAGAATGGCTCCATAAATGCAAGACCATTTTTGGCAGAGGTTTTAATCAATACCAAAAATGGTGGGCTTTTATGAAGGGCATTTTGGGTTGATTGAAATTCCAATTGTTGGATATTAGCATTTTCAGGGGGTGTTGGGGTTGATTAGCCCCCATTTCAATTTTAAAATAAATTTAAACATGATGCACAAGTTCAACCAACCCTAATGCATAACAGGAAAGCAGGGATGTGACAAAATTGCTAGCTACAAAATGGAATACATGTTGAATTCAACATAAAGGGAGTTTCGAAGATTCGAATTCATAGGAAGTGCATTCATCTATTTGAACCCAAGATAATGGCATTTGTAAATCATAGGAAGGGGGCATCAATCTTTGTTGTGTGCTTGAACATACTATATATTCATACGCATGTCTAACTATCTTTTTGCAACCAAGGAGATTATATCTGGAACCATGCATGAACTGAGGTAAGTTGCATATTTTTCAATATATACTCGTGTACAATGTATATTCAAATGTACCCCCTCCATTCCAAAATAATCGTAGTTTTAGGATTTTCAAGAGTAAAGATTTGTGAAGTTTGACAAATCCTGAAAGTTCAATTCAAGAGAACCGAAAATGTTAATGCTTCTGCTCCCAAATATTGAACGAAGCGCCAAATAAGCCTCTGGTCACCCAAAACCGCGCAAGACTAATGTTTGGTGGTAGGAAATTACTGTCTTGACTCTGGCACGTGTAGCCTATCGTCCCGATGTCCAAAGGTCTAAACCGGGGTAGGTTTGCAACTTCACCAAGACGCCAGTCTCAACCGCCTCCAAGAAGCATTCATACTCCGTGGGCGCGTAAACACCCATGCGCATGGCCGAAATCTATCCCGCCCAACATTTGGGACACCTGAGATTACTGTCCTACCCCCAAACTGCAATATATCCGAAATTTTAGATGGGGGAAAATTTTGTAACATTCCCCAAATTTCAAACAAGCGCATCCCAAATCGAAACATTGTTCACCCTTAGCTCCCCCTCCCTCTGTTTCCCCATTCATACTCCGTGGGCGCCAAAACGCCCTCTCCACCAGCCACAAAACCCCAGCCTCCTCCGTCCTCCACCCCATCGCACCCAATCCACCACCGCCCTCCTCCATCACGCCGGAGCTGGTACCCCAACGTCGTCGTCCAACCAACCACAACCGCAACGCCCTCAAGGACTTAGCAACTGAAGCCGAGGCAGAGCTTCCTCCACGACGCCGATGCCGATGTGTGCCGTACCAGAACCACTTCGACCATGCCGTCCTGCGTCTCACTGATGCCGCTCCACTGTCGCAACCGTCCACCACACCGGGGCTGTTCCCGCTATGCCGTTGTTCGCCGCCTCGGATCTGGTTCCCCGCCGCCGACAGACGTCCACCGCACCACACTCAACAACTTGGCCATGGGTTCGCCCAAGGCTCCACTGTCCTCCACAACTTATCGTTTCCAGCGAACCACAAGAAGATCATTTGAAAAACAGAAGGAGGACACAGAATTGCCAGCAGAAAGAGGTACTCCTCTTGCCTTATTCGTGCAAATCTTACGTCTCTACTCACACCGTATTCATCCCACGAAAGAAATTAGTTGAGTGCTTCGTACTGCATCTTCTTCATGATACTAAATGCACAAGGTTTCCTCCCATTTACTATTTCACCTTTGCTAGAGGTCAATATCCCACCTGGATTTCAGTTCAGGGTCAGTAAAATCGCAGTTAAAACAAGCAGCACCCGCTTAGGCGCGCAGAGCACCTAGTCCGCCTGTTTGCCGAGGAAGCGGCACATCGGTGTCTATCATAGGGGTGTGAGGCACGGCAGCTGCTTGCGCCCGATCTGGAGGTCGGTGGGGCTAGAAGGGATGGCCGGGTGCGGTGCCAAGCACGGCGGTGCGGTGAGGTCGAGGGGACTGGGCTGGTGGTCGCTGGCGTTTCGAGGAAGATCGTAGCACTGACTGGCTGGAGGTAGATGAAGGCGATATGCCCGTTCTTTGTACATCAGGCGGTGTAGAAAAAATGGACTGGCCTATTTGTTTTCAGTCGACTGTTATTTTCATAGGACCACACCTTGTGGTGTGCTGGAGGAGCATCTGCATTTGCCAGCCATCCCTGTGCTCATATTTCAAAATTCTAGAATCTAGTAATTTTGTGTGACATGCATGTTGTAGAGCTATCATATGTCTCCCATCATTTATTTCTCACCGACCTACTATCTGGTAGCTTTACATTGTACTACTTGTGCACACACTTCACCCATACTCACACTATTGTTTTTTTATGCATGGGTATTTCAGACTCTGACGCGGTGTTGATGAATACAAAAAAGAAAAGACAGAAGTCGCTCTAGTGTAATTAGAAGATAAGCACTATGTCGGGGGTTGGGTGCGACATATGCCAAAGGATGGCTTATCATGGTAGGGGCGAGTAGAATGTCGCCGGTGCCTGGAAACGGGATGAGGCGTAGACATGCACGCCGGCGAATCTTACCCAGCTTCAGGGCTCTCCGGGGAGATAATACCCCTACTGCTGCTCTATGAGGTCTCCACATGATCACTATGGCAAAGTGTTTACATGATTGCTCCTTGAGCTGTTTCCTGGAGGTAGTAGAGGGCAAGGCTAGCTCTCTCCCTCCTATATGATTTGGTCTAGAGCTAATGGATTCCAACCCTTTGCATGGGTGCCCTGGGGGTTTATATAGGCCTACCCCCAGGGGTACAATGGTAATCCGGCTGGACGCGGGCCCAGCCGTCAGTGCCTCCGGCCTCCGTCTTCTCCGCCGACTGCTGGGCCCCACCGACTGGCTAGGTACGGAGCCGACAGGCCGCGTCCGCCGTGGGCGGGTCTGGCCGGCTGCTGATTACTGTAGCTGTGCTTCTAATGACGCGAGCTTCGTCATGGAGTCATGGCAACAGCCCCGCCGCCTGGCGGACGATCACTATTGCCACTCTCCATCACATCTAGTTAATGGCGCGTGGTCCCCGGGGGAGGAGCCAGCTGACTCGGGGGCCGACTCCCGACGGGTCTGACTTGTGGCGCACTTGCCGTCTTCTGGGATCCCGCTGGCCGGTGGGACCCGCCGCCCAAAGTTCGTATAGACAAGCCGTCGTGGGCGCAGGATTCGGTCCACCGATGCTGATGTCAGGGCCAGCATGGCGACAGTGCCACGCCGCACGGAGATCTCCGCGGGTACGGCGTACTGTGACCATGCTTGCCTTCGGAAAGGGGTGGGAGCAGTCTTCACTGTAGCCACTCCCCTGTCATGTCCCTCTTGATGAGGACATGGGGTTTTGCTGGAGTCGTGGGCCGACTCCCTAAGGCCAGCTTCTCTGGAAGTCGCCAGTCAGGAGTCGGCATATCCTGAAGTTGTCCCCGGGACTCGGCCACGAGTGGGCAGTCGGTCGCCTTGCCACCGACTTCTCAGAAGGCGGCTCTTCGTCCTGGGGTCTTGAGGGGCGCGGCCTGCCCCGATGTCTTGAAAGGTTCTGGGGCTCGGGTTAGCCTACCTGTGGACCATTACTCCGACAGTAGTCCCCGAAGCTGGTGAGGCACCTCGGTCGATCGGCCGAGAAGCCTCAGCAGTTTCTCTTTCCGGGTTCTCGACACATGGTTCTTGCTTGATTTCCGCCAGGCCGACTAGAAGGAGTCGGACCCGCCCAACTCTGACTAGCACAGTATTTCGAACGTCATGGAGGGATCCAAGTAGCGTGCTGGCTAAGCCTCCAGGCCGCTGCCCGTTCCGGGCCTGTCACGTGATAACACGCGGCTAGGCCAGTCTGCCAGCCTACGCGTGTGACGGGACAGGCCCGTAGGCGGGGCCCGCCACTACCGTGCCTCGGCGCCCGAGCGGATCCGCTGTGGCCCAGGCGAACGGTTGGGATTCCCGTGGAGTTACTGCGCGCAGTAACTTTGTCGTGGAAATGTGGGGGTCGTGGGGCCGTGGGCGCAGTAAATCCCACGACCGCCACCTCGGCTTCGCAGCCCATGAGGCTATAAGCAGGGGGGAGGGGGCGTGGCAGAGCACGCGCGCCCCTCCTTCCCACTACTCCTTGCTCTTCTCCTTCTTCTTCTTCCTCACCCCGCCGTGCGCCCAAGCTCTAACGAACGCCGCGGCGATCAGCTCACGATGAGTTCTTCTTCTGCCGCCGCGCCTCCCTCGGTGCGTTCTGGCACCTGGGACGGCTCAGAAGTTCACGACGACCACATCGAGTTCCTTCACAAGACTCGTCGGCTCCCCGGCGAAGACTACATGCGGGTGCGTCTTGCGCTGAGCGAGGAGATTTCGCCAGCGCCGGAGGAGGGTGAGCGGGTCATCTTTCGCTCGCACTGCCTGCACGGATTGGGGCTACCGGCGAGCAGCTTCTTCCGCTCTTTTCTGGAGTTCTACGGCCTCCAGCCGCACCACCTGACGCCCAACACGGTGGTGCTGCTGTCCGCCTTCATGGCCTTGTGCGAAGGCTTCCTCGGAGTCCTCCCGACCCTCGAGCTCTAGGGGAGTTCTTCTACTGCAAGCTCGGCACCCAGGCTACAGGCGTGCCGGCTCAATGCCGCGCGTTCATCGCCGTGCGGACATCGGGAGCCGACAACCCCTTCCCCACCATCAAGCTGATAAAGTCGGTGAAGATGTGGCAGCGATCATACTTCTACGTGAAGAGCGTCTTCGCGGGGGGCGATTGGGTCAACCTACCGGCTTTCGAAGCCGGCCCGCCGGCTGGGAGACTGCCCAACTGGTCGTACCGGGCCAAGTCGCTGACGCTTGCGGGAGCCGGCACCGTCACACGACTCCGAGTGCTGACACAGTCGGAGGGCCTAACTGGTCCGGACCTGCTGGCCGCATTCGTGGCGCGCCGAGTTCTACAGCTCCAAGGCCGCCCGCACATGATATGCGAAATGAGCGGGCGCCGTGACCCGAGTCGGATGTGCACCAAGGACATGCCTCACAAGGAGGTGGCCTACATGGTGAACTACCTCTCGGACAGCAAGCTGCTGGAGGACTGGCAGTTCGGCAAGGAGCCGTACTCCCGCGCCAACCCCCCACCTACAGTGAGTTGCCCTTTCTTTCTTTCTTCGAGTTGTCTTCTTTCTTGCAGAGTCTGTTTTGTGCGACCTGACCAGTCGGCTTTGGTCAGAATCCCCTCCTCCATCCACCAGCCGGCACCTCGGGGCCGGCCCGCGAGTTCCTTGCCGACTGGGCGGAGAGCGACGTCGACGACCCCGATCTGGGGGCGACGGCTTTGGAAGATGACGCCGAAGGAGGAGGCGGCCCGCGGCTCGGGGCCAGTCTAGAGGACTTGCCTGACGATGATGACGAGGTCGCCCCCCGCCCCCGGCCAAGAGCCAACCATCCTGGTGCGGGCTCTTTTGCCGCGCCGGGTTCTCCAAGCGGCTGGAAGAAGCGCAGGGCCGTGCCGACTTTGTTCGGCAGTCGGCCGAAGAAGCCCAAGAGTTCGGCTGCAGCGACCAAACGGGACGAGGCGGCCGCGAAGGCCATCCGCTTCAGCAAGGAAGTGAAGAAGCCGCCGCTGGTCTCCGTGTGAGTATTCTGTCTTGACGCTTTATTCTTTCTTTGTAGCTTTGTCTGAGTCTTTTACTTGCTTCCCCCGCTTCAGGGCTCCCCTCACTCTTGAGAGGGTTGCCGCCGCCTCCGTCATGGGGTCAGCGGAGACATCCGCCACCACTCGGCGGATTGACCCCGCTGCTGACCTCTGGGAGGCGACGGAGCGGAATGCGCAGGCGAAGCGCAGGAGAAGCGCAACGAGGAAGAGGCCGCCCGCCTAGAGAAGGTGGAGGCCGATAAGGCGGAGGCCTCCGCCAAGAAGAAACTGGCGGAGGCCGAAGCCGTCGCTGCGACGAAGCGGCAGGCTAAGGAGGCCGCGCACCGCCAGTCGGCGGTGTTCTTCACCCCGCTGAACTCTGCGCCGCCACCTCTATAGTTCACGAGGCAGAGTGGGGAAGCCGGCCGTGAGAACCCCGTCATGGAGAAGGAAGGCGGCAACTCCTCCACGCCGGACGTGATAGTTTCGCCGCCGCCTCCGCCGCCGTCTGGGAGCGCACAAGGCGAACAGCCAGCGGACCCTCCGGTGCCGCCGACTGAAGAAGAGGCCGTGACGAGGCTACTCCTTCAAGTCGGCTTGCCAACGCGCCACCGTCTTGAGAAAGCGACCTCGGCGCCACGCCCCCTGGAGACCGGCACCGCCAGCTCGGCGATCCCGGATGCCGAAGCGACGAGCGCCGCGCGCATTGGGTGGGTGCGGGGAGGCGGCACAGGGCCGCTGAACCAGGCGCTTCTGGACATCCAAACGAAGCTTCGAGCTAAGGGCGACGCCATCCATAACTGCACCAAGGCGTACCTGGCATCGCGGGCAGCCGTCCGGGTATGTTTTCTCTTTGGTCCTTGTTTTCTTGTTCCTCTCTGTGGGGGCGCGCCAGCGCACCCACTGGGTGTAGTCCCCGAGTTTCGGGCCGGCTGCTGAGCAGGCGGCCCGAAACTATAATTGGTGAGCTCCGGGTACTAATTGTTGTCTAAAATGCTTGTCGCAGGACTACCACAACCTCCGAGTCACCGCCTTCAACCACAACGTTGAAGAGCTGGGCAAGCGGACCGCCGACTTGTCGGAGAGTCGGAGTGAGTCCTTTCTCTTCTTTGCGTGGGCGCGCTGGCGCACCCGCGGGCTGTAGTCCCCGAGATTCGGGCCGACTGCTGAGCAGTCGGGCCGGATCTCCCCGGCGACCTTCTTTACTAATGACTTAACGCCTTCGTTCTTCCTTCTCTTCAGAAGCCAACATTGTTCTTCAACAGCAGCTGAGCGAAGCCAATTCCGCGTTGCGCGCCAAGGGGGAGGAGTGCAGCAAGCTCGCCACCGAGCGTGATCTGCTGGCCACTCAATTGGCAGAGCAAAGGGAGCTGCTTGTGAAGACGCGGAGGGAGGCGGAAGAGGCGGAAACCGCCCTCCTGGCCGAGTTCGCGAGCGAGCGCTCCTCCTGGACTGACAAAGAGGCAATGCTGGCCTCCGGCTTCCATGAGATTGAAGACATTGTTGATGGTGAGTTTCTTTACTTTCTTTCTTCCAGCTGCCGATTATAAATCGTGCCGACTCCTGATTTTTGACTTGTTTCTTCGTTTCTTCCGTCTTGGCAGACTTCTTTCCTGGGCACTCGCAGGCCGCCATCCAAGCCATCGAGGCTGGCCGTGAAGGTCGGAGGGCGGAAGGTGCAGAGATCGCCGCCGACGCCCCCCGAACCCTTGATGAGCATATCCTGAGCATCGAGGCTCGCCTTCGGCCGACTCACCGGATGCTGCGCCGGCTTCAACGTGTTAGTGCCCAGGCGATTGCCGCCCTATGGCCGGAAATGCAGGCTCCGCGCACCCCCAGCCTGACTGCCGACTGGCTAGAGGTTGCGGCTGGTCGTCTTGAGGCCTGGAAAGGTTCCTCGACCCGAGCTGGAGCGCGCCGGGCCTTGAAGATCGTCAAGGCATGGTATCCGGGGCTGGATCTAGACCAGCTGGCCACACTCCGGTCAGAGGCCCAGCCGAAGCAGGCGGCCGCGGAAGACGCCCTCGTCAAGCGTGCCGCGGCGATCGCCGAGTACACCGACACCAGCATCTTCGTCCCCGAGTGGTCTGAAGACGGCGAGGAGGTACCGCCAGAGTGGTTTGGGATGAACCCAGACTACGGCGAGGACTCAGCGGAGGTGATCGGTTCCAGGGCCGAGGAGGACGGCGAGGCAGAGGACGGAGGCGAGGCGGAAGAACCAGAAGACGGAGCGGAAGGCCAGCCTCAGCTCGACCGTGCCTCCAGCAACGAGCCGCGTGCGACTGAGCCGACTGCCGCCGGAAGCGATCGAGCCGAGACTGCCCAGCCGGCCGCCCCAACGCCTGACGCTGCCGTCTCCTCCGACGCTCTGAATCCGTCTGCCGCATCTTACGCTACCGCCTATTTTATCTGCTTTAGTAGTCTTTTAAAGAACTTGTTAATTTGCACAATTCCACCTGCGGGGTGTATTTTGAACTTCTGCTCGAAGATTCGGCCAAGGGCCTATGCTATGTAAATATTTATCCGAATTCTATCTTTTCTTGCTCATTGCTCTTTTGGCTTTTTTCCTTTACCGCTTTCCCTTAGTTTCCTGTCTTGCCAGTCGGACAGCCGCTCTGCGGACTGCCACTGGATCAAATGCTTGGCTACTTTGGGAAGGCAAGTACTTTGCCGTTTTAGAGTTTTTTAGCAAGTGGAATAGAAGGCGGTGAGCCGACTGCTTAATAGTCGGTTTGCGAAAAGAAAAAAGGAAGGCTGGAAGCCGACTTAAGCTATGTTTTATGCTTTGAGTCCTTAGCCATTTTTCATGCGAACGCCCATTCTACCTTACTCCTGCCCACCGTACAGTCGCTCTACGAGCTGCGGCTTCTAACAGGAGATGGCTTAGGCGCCACACACTACTTGTCCGGCTGCAGGAAGCATTTCATAGTGCAAGGCGGCAAGTCCCCGGGCCGACCTGTCGAGCCCGGTGCCCAGCGGCAATCAAAGAGTAACATACTCGTAGTCATAACTTTTATCATATAGACAAAAGAGGGCAGTCCCTGAGCTCGTCTCGGGGGGGGGGGCGAAGTCTTGGTACTTTAATACAAAAGGTAGCGTGGTACATACTGCATCAACTGTAAAATCTTCGGAGGAGATTTGCATTCCATGGCCGCTCTGTCTCTTTGCCGGAGTCGTCCCTCTTGCATGCTTGGGGCTTCTGAGCGTCAATAAGGTAGTAGGAGTTGTTCCCCAACACTTTGCTGATGATGAAAGGGCCTTCCCAAGGTGCCGATAGCTTGTGCTGGCCGGCTGTTCGCTGGATCAACCGGAGCACAAGGTCGCCTTCTTGGAAAGATCTTGGCTTGACCTTCCTGTTGTAGTATCGGCGCAGGCTCTGCTGGTAGATGCTGGACCGGCTGAGTGCCAACAGCCAGCCCTCTTCCAGCAGATCGACGCCGTCTTGACGTGCTTCTTCTGCTTCCTCCTCGGTGTACATGGTGACTCGCGGGGAGTCGAACTCTATGTCTGTTGGGATGACGGCTTCGACACCGTAGACGAGGAAGAAAGGCATGAAGCCGATTGACTTGTTTGGAGTTGTGCGCAGACTACAGAGGATGGCTGGCAACTCATCGAGCCAGCAGCCAGCCGACCGCTCCAGAGGCTCGACCAGTCGGGGCTTGATGCCGAACAGGATGAGGCCGTTTGCTCACTCCACCTGGCCGTTTGACTGTGGATGGGCGATGGACGCTAGGTCCAGTCGGATGCCCTGTGTTGCGCAGAAACGGGCCAAGGTGCCTTTGGCAAAATTTGTGCAGTTGTCGATGATGATGCTGTGTGTTATGCCGTATCGAATTGTGATATCGGAGATGAAAGTCATGGCAGTCGGACCATTCAGTTTCTTGATTGGCTTCGCCTCTATCCACTTGGTGAACTTGTCCACTGCGACGAGTAAGTGAGTTAAGCCACCTCGTGCCGTCTTGAATGGTCCCACCATGTCTAGACCCCAAACTGCGAAAGGCCAGGCAATGGGGATGGTCTTGAGTGCCAAAGCCGGCTGATGCGGCTTGGAGCTGAACTTCTGGCACCCTTTGCATTTTTGGACCAATTCCTTGGCCTCTTCTAAGGCAGTCGGCCAGAAGAAACCATGTCGAAAGGCTTTGGCGATGAGTGCTCTTGAAGCCGCATGGTGGCCTCACTCGCCTTGATGGATGTCTTTGAGAATTGCTTGGCCTTGCTCTGGCTCTATGCAGCGCTGGTAGACACAAGTGAAGCTGCGCCTGACCAGCTCTCTGTTGACTATGGTGTAGGCTGCTGCTCGGCGTTGTACTTGCCGAGCTGAGGTCTCATCAGTCGGCAGCTCTTTGCTCACCAGGAATTTGAGGATGGGTTGGGCCCATGCGGGTGCTGCTATTTCTTCGACTGCCAGAACTGCGACTTGGACGAGGGCAGCTGGGCTGGGAGGCGGTGGGTTGGAGTCAACAACCGCTTGCTTTGTTAATGAGGTCCCCAGGCCAACTGGCGTGGCTCTTGGGCCGAGTTCTGGAGTCTTCGAGCCCGCCGCCGCAGTCCCCGGGCCGGGTACTGTAGTCCCTGGGCCGGCTTCGACTGTGGCGCCTTTGGAGCCATCTGCCAAAATTTTCATACTGTCTGCTGGGGCTCTGTAGTCGGATTCGACTTCTTCGGGGGGAGCCGGCACAAAGATGGATTCTGATTCTGGTGAAGGCTTGACAGACGGCTTGAGGAGGCGTTGAAGGGCGACGCCGGATGGTATTGCTTGGCGGGTAGAGCCGATTCGTGCCAAGGCGTCTGCTTGGTCGTTGTCATTTCTTGGCACACGGAGGAACTCGCACCCCTCGAAATACCCACTGAGTTGCTGCACGAGGAAACGGTAACTCGCCATGTTTGCATCTTTGGCGTTCCAGTCGCCAGATGACTGTTGGACCACTAAGTCCGAGTCGCCATAACACAGGATCCGGCGAATGCCAAGTTCTTTGGCAAGCCGGAGCCCATGAATGAGCGCCTCGTACTCGGCGACGTTGTTGGAGGCGGCAAAATGGATTTGCAGTGCGTATATGAGCTTGTCGCCTTTAGGGGAAGTGAGGACGACACCGGCTCCCAAGCCGGTGCGCATCTTGGAGCCGTCGAAATGCATCCGCCAATGGGTGGAGTCGGACGCTGGAGGTAGGTACTTGGTCTCGGCCCAGTCGACGAGAAAGTCGGTCAGTGCTTGTGACTTGATGGCGGTGGGGGCTGGTAGTGGATGGTGTAGGGAGCCAGCTCTATGGCCCACTTGGCCACTCGGCCAGAAGCATCTCGGCTTCCAATGATCTCGTCAAGTGGGGCCGTGCAGACCATAGTGATTGGATGCTCTTGAAAGTAAGGCTTCAATTTCTTGGCGGTAAAGTGCACGCCATAGCACATCTTCTGGTAGTGAGGGTAGTTCTGCTTGGAGGCTGTCAGTACTTCGCTTAGGTAATATACCGGTCTCTGGACAGGTAGTGCCTTGCCTTCCTCCTTGCGTTCCACTACAATGACCGTGCTGACTACCCGGTGGCGGCGATGTACAGGAGCATAGGTTCCTTAGGAGTCGGAGCCGCCAGAATGGGTGGAGTAGTCAGCATCTTCTTCAGTTGGAGAAAAGCTTCATCCGCCTTGTGGTTCCATTCGAAGAAAGTGGTCTTCTTCATGAGTTGGTATAAGGGGAGAGATTTCTCGCCCAGCCGACTGATGAATCGGCTGATGGATGCCAGGCAGCCGGTGAACTTTTGCATGTCCAGCAGTCGGCTGGGTACCTCCATCCTCTCAATGGCCTTGATCTTCACAGGGTTGCATTCTATGCCTCGTTCAGAGACCAGGAAGCCAAGGAGTTGGCCGGCTTGTACTCCGAAGACGCACTTCTCGGGGTTGAGCTTGATCTGGAATCGGCACAGGTTCTCAAAAGTCTCCTTGAGGTCTTCTAGCAGTGTTCCACGCTTTTCCGTCTTCACCACCACATCGTCCACGTAGACGTGGGCGTTTCTCCCGAGTTGCTTGAGGAGGCACTTCTGCATGCAACGCTGAAAGGTGGCGCCGACATTCCTCAAGCCGAACGTCATGGTGAGGTAGCAGAAGGCTCCAAACTCGTGATGAAGGCGGTCTCCAGTCTGTCAGCCGGGTTTAGCTTGATCTGGTGATATCCTGAATATGCATCCAAAAACCTCAACAGCTCGTATCCGGCGGTGGAGTCTATCACCTGATCAATTCTTGGTAGAGCAAACGGGTCCTTGGGGCAGGCTTTGTTGAGGCTCGTGTAGTCAATACACATTGTCCACTGCTTGTTCTTCTTCAATACCAGGACCGGATTGGCTAGCCATTCTGGAAAGAATACTTCCATAATGAAGCCGGTCGCTACGAGCCAGGCTATTTCTTCTCCGACAACTCTTATCTTCTCTTTTGATAGGCGGCGCAGGGGCTGCTTGACCAGCTTTGCATCAGATCGGACATGTAGCTTGTTCTCGGCGAATTCCGTCGGTACACCTGGCATGTCTTTGGGGGACCATGTGAAGATGTCCCGATTCTCATGGAGGAAATTGACGAGTTTGCCTTCCTATTTTCTGTCAAGGTTTGCGCCTATGACAGTGTACCTCTCTGGGTGCTCCGGATCCAAGGGTATCTTCTTTGTCTCCTTGGCCGGCTTGAACGAACCCTCAGCCTCCGACTCCTTTGGGTTGGGTGATACTTATGGCTGCTTGCCGGCCATCGCCACAACCCGCTCAAGGAGCCGCTTCTCGGCCGCGATTACCAGGGACTCGGCTAGCCGACTGCTCTCACTCGCACAGGCAGACGACTTCCGGTAGTCGTCGGCTATGGTCAGAATCCCCCTGGAATTGGGCATCTACATTTTGAGGTAGGCGTAGTGGGGGACCGCCATGAACTTGGACAAGGCGGGTCGGCCGAGTAGTGCATGGTATGGGCTCTCAAGGTCCACCACCTCAAACCAAATTGACTCTCGGCGGAAGTGATCTTTGTCTCCAAAGAGGACGTCCATCAGGATCTTGCCGATTGGTGAGCAGGAAAGCCCAGGAACAATACCGTGGAACACAGTCCGGCTGTTCTGAAGCTGTCTTTGTTTGATTCCTAATTTCTCCATGGTGTACTTGTACAGGATATTGATGCGGCTGCCTCCGTCTATCAGAACTCGCGAGAAACGAGCAGCTCGTCTATCAGTGGCAAAGGTGGCATCCAGGACCAAGGCATAAGAGCCCGGACTTGGCATCACCTCTAGGTGATCAGCCCTGCTCCAGCTGATAGGCTTTTCGAACCAGTGCATGAACTCCGGCGTCTCTAACGCTACTGCATTCACCTCTTGTCGCTGCAGCCACCTGCTGCGTCGATCATCAGCCATACTGGTAAATACCACGTAGGCTCCGTGTTCTTCGGGGTATTCGTCTTGTACTGCGCCGACTGGTCTAACAGCCGGCTGTTGGGGTGGAGGCGGAGGCGGCTGCCCAGCAGGCGGGGGAGGTAGGAGGCCGTCTCCCTTGGCGATCCTGGTGAGCCAGTGGCACATCCGGGTGGTGTGATTCGGCAGCTTCGCGCCGCTATGGAACTTGCAAGGTCCATCTAGAGTCTGCTCATAGAAGAAGGATGGCAACCAGTTGGGCTTGCCGCCTTTCTGTCACTTGGGCGGAGGCTGCCCATCTGGCTGCTGGGCTTCAACTGTCGCGACCTGCCGGTTGCTGGAAGCCGGCTGCGGGGCCTTGCGCTAGTGGTTGCTCTATTGTTGCTGCCGACTGGCATCTCCCGCCGGAGTTCTTTGAGATTGAGGGGCCACTTTGCCAGTTGCCCTAACTTGAATCTCCGCCTTCATGGAGGAGTCAGCCGTGGCGTACTTGTCTGCTATGATCAGCAGCTCGTCGAGGGTTTCTGGCTCATCGCAGAGGAGCTTGTGCTTGAGGAGGGTGCCTTCTCTGCACCCGGTGGTGAAGTACTCGATAGCCTGCACCTCGTGCACGCCCTCGCAGGAGTTCCGAAGTTCGGTCCAACGCGTGAGGTAGTCTCGAGTCGACTCGTCGGGACCTTGCATCCACAAGGAGAGCTGACGAGGCTTGGGAGGATGCTTGTACGTGCTGGTGAAGTTGCAGACGAATGCTTCGGTGAAGTCGACCCAGCCGTTGATGCTGCGGGGCTTCGGGCTGTTCAGCCATGTCCGGGCCGTGCCCTGGAGCATGAGCAGAACGTATTTTACGGCGACACAGTTGTTGCCGTTCGCTATACTGACAGCCGTGGAGTAGTCGACTAGCCAGTCTTCCGGCTTCACGGGGCCGGTGTACTTGGGCGTGTCTCTTGGGAGCGTGAACCCTTTGGGAAAGGGCTCGTCTCGAATGCGGGGCCCGAAAAAGGCGGACCCAACTTGTCTTCTTCTTCCAACGCCAGGGATCGGTGAAGCCGGTCGATCCGGTGGCGGGCGTCGTTTTCCCCGACTCCCTCTCGGCGGCCAAGGCAGTCGCCAAGAGTCGGATGATCAACAGGCGGCGGGGAGACTCGCCCCTCCTTGCGAGGAGGAGGAGGCGGACAGTCGTCCCGTCGTTCCACTGCTCTTGGGCGGCCATCTCGGTCGCGCTCTATGGTAATGTGAGTCCGACTGTGGCTGACAGCCGAATCCTTGTCTCTTCTTCCTCGGGCGCCATCAGTCGGCGTCCGGGATGTCGCGCCTTGGTCTCGGTGAAGGTCGTCGTTTTGCCGCTGCGGCGCCTCCGTGCGGCAGCCGGCCTCGTTCTGCGCGGCAGCCGCGTAGAGGAGCCGCTGGACTCGCTCCATCATCAGGCGGCGCTCTTCGCCCTCGAAATTGTCCAACTCGTCTGCCGCCGCCTGGGCGGCTTGAATGTTCTCCGCAGGGGTAGTGTACACAGGGCGGCTTGCCCCGAACAGGTTGGCGATGGCTACGCCGCGCTGCTGGACCGCGCCAAGGTGGCTGGGCCCCGCTGGGGCCGGCGAGCCGCCAACAGCGCGATCCATCTCTCGCTGGTAGGCTTCTGACAAGCGTCTCATGCTAGCCAGCTTCTTCGTGCCTTCGACAACCTGAAGGCGGCGCACCTCCAACGTCTCCGCGTCAGCGTCTTCCGGAATGGGCACAGTCCGGTCTTGTTGCGCCGCGCCAAGCGGATCATGCATTCGGTGACGGTGCTTCCGTCGCTCTCTACGCGAGCGAGAGGTTCGTCGTAGACCACCACATTAGTGGGGAATGCGTCGAGCGACGCGGTGTCGGAGTCGACCAGCATCGGTTCGGTGGAGCCTACAGACTCCAAGTCCATGGCAGGCTCGCCGGCGACGTGGAGTTGATCGAGGAGGCCCGTGAGGAGGCTCTCGGAGCCGCCCGTGCCTGCGTTGGATGCAGGTTCGTCGGAGATGCGAACCTCGCCAACAAGTTCGGCGAGGCGGCTAGCTGCGCAGGCGATCTCAACACCGTGCAGCGCGTCGGTGCAAACTCCGTCTGGCGTGCCTGGCTGGCTATGCTCGCTAGGGAGGAAAAGGGTTCCCGTCCATAACAGCTCTCCGGACGACGGTGCACCAGGCCCCACGGCGGGTCCCAAATGTCGGGGGTTGGGTGCGACATATGCCAAAGGATGGCTTATCATGGTGGGGGCGAGTAGAACGTCGCCGGTGCCTGGAAACGGGATGAGGTGTAGACATGCACGCCGGCGAATCTTACCCAGCTTCAGGGCTCTCCGGGGAGATAATACACCTACTGCTGCTCTATGGGGTCTCCGCGTGATCACTATGGCAAAGTGTTTACACGATTGCTCCTTGAGCTGTTTCCTGGAGGTAGGAGAGGGCAAGGCTAGCTCTCTCCCTCCTATATGATCTGGTCTAGAGCTAATGGATTCCAACCCTTTGCATGGGTGCCCTGGGGGGTTTATATAGGCCTACCCCCAGGGGTACAATGGTAATCCGGCTGGACGCGGGCCCAACCGTGAGTGCCTCCGGCCTCCGTCTTCTCCGCCGACTGGTGGGCCCCGCCGACTGGCTAGGTACGGAGCCGACAGGCCGCGTCCGCCACGGGCGGGTCTTGCCGGCTGCTGATTACTATAGCCGTGCTTCTAATGACGCAAGCTTCGTCATGGAGTCGTGGCAACAGCCCCGCCGCCTGGCGGGCGATCACTATTGCCACTCTCCATCACATCTGGTTAATGGTGCGTGGTCCCCGGGGGAGGAGCCGGCCGACTCTCGGGGGCCGACTCTCGATGGGTTCGACTTGTGGCGCAATTGCCGCCTTCTGGGATCCCCCTGGCCGGTGGGACCCGCCGCCCAAAGGTCGTATAGACAAGCCGTCATGGGCATAGGATTCGGTCCACCGGTGCTGATGTCTGGGCCAGCATGGCGACAGTGCCACGTCGCACGGAGATCTCCGTGGGTATGGCGTACTGTGACCATGCTTGCCTTCGGAAAGGGGTGGGAGCAGTCTTCACTGTAGCCACTCCCCTGTCCTGTCCCTCTTGATGAGGACATGGGGTTTTGCTGGAGTCGTGGGCCGACTCCCCAAGGCCGGCTTCTCTGGAAGTCGCCAGTCAGGAGTCGGCTTATCCTAAAGTTGTCCCCGGGACTCGGCCACAAGTGGGCAGTCTGTCGCCTTGCCGCCGACTTCTCCGAAGGCGGCTCTTTGTCATGGGGTCTTGAGGGGCGCGGCCTGCCCCGATGTCTTGAAAGGTTCTGGGGCTTGGGTTAGCCTACCCGTGGCCCATTACTCTGACACACTAAGCGTCTCAGCGCTCTAAAGGGTGCAGTGCCAGCAGATGGAGACAGTAAATGTAACTCTTTAGTTGATGAACTCAATTGCCACACACAACCATCCCAGGTGCTTGCTTTAACTTTGCGCTCTCAAATGTGGTTGCATGTTGCATATGGTGTCTAGCTTGTAGTCTTCCAATTTGGTTAAATAGCACCAGCTTACTTTACACATTATACCTTTGATAATGACAAGCCTTCCTATTTTTGATACATACTACATGTGTCTATTAACCATGTTCGTTCATCAAACTAATGCTCTTTTGTATCCCTCATCAATCACTTATGACGAGACAGTCACCCCGGTGGGTTACTGTTAGACGCACTACTCGTTTAAAGAGTGCAGTGTCATCTTCCCCACATGATTCTCAAAAAACAGTAAGGCTAAATGAAGATAGTCAATGTAGCTCTCTAGTTGATGACCGCAATTCCCCCACACCACCATCGCAGGTGTTTGCTCTTATTTGGCAGTGTGATATGTGGTTGCATGTTGCATATGGTGTCTACCTTGTAATGCTTATAATTAGGGTAAATTGCATCGCTTAGTTAACACATTATACCTGTGAATATGACATGTGTTCCTATTTTTGGTACATATTATGACTTTCTATTAACCATGTTCTTAATCAAACTACTTTTCTTCTATATCCCTCATCAATCACTTCTGACGAGACACCTTCAAGTTGACAGTGTAATATTGGTTGCATCTTGCATATCATTTCAGACATGTATTGCCTCTAATTTGTTGAAGTGCCACTTATAATGAGACACATCTAACTTGGTAGAGTGATTTTGGTTGGATCTTTCATATGGTGTCTAGATTGCATTGCTTCCAATTTGTTGAAATGCCTTCTGCTTAGCGATTTACGTAGATATTCCATCCTCCTACAATGTGGTTGCCATACATAAAAGTTGTGTTCGTTAGTATCATGCATCAACGAATTTGGAAGTGCAAATTCCATTCCTTTTTCTTTTGTGTGTACTTGACAAGGCAAAATCTAAAAGGACGAAGGCACGGAATGATGGTGGTCCTCTAGAGCAACCGAAACAGATGATCTCTGCAGATTCTCCTGCTACTCCTACTTCAGTGCAAGTTCAAAATCTCATCTCCCCTACTCCACAACCCCAGGTGCTTGCTCTAACATGGCAGTGTGATATCTGGTTGCATGTTGCATATGGTGCCTAGCTTGTATTGCTCCTAATTTGTTAAATTGCATCTCCTTAGCTTACACATTATACATGTGAATATGACACGTCTTCCTGTTTTTGGTACATACTACATCTGCCTATCACACCATGTTCTTACATCAAACTACTATTCTTGTGTATCCTGCATCTAACGCTTATGATGAGACAGTCACGCCCGTGGGTTAGTATGAGAGACGCTACTCTTATAAAGAGTGAAGTTTCATCCTCTCGACATGATTCTCAAGAAACAGCAAGCCTAAATGAAGATATTGAACGTAGCTCTGTACTTGAAGACTGCACTTCCCCTACACCATCATCGCAGGTGCTTGCTCTAACTTCCCAGTGTCATATGTGGTTGCATGTTGCATACGGTGTCTAGCTTGTAATGCTTCTAATTAGGGTAAATTGCATCTGCTTAGTTTACACATTATACCTGTGAATATGACATGCCTTCCTATTTTTGGTACACACTACATCTATGTGTTAACCATGTTCTTGCATGAAACTACCTCTCTTCTGTATCCTGCATCAATCACTTATGATGAGACACCTTTATTCGTTGCATATTGCATATTATTTCTAGCCTGTTGCTATGTATTGCTTCTAATTTGGTCAAATACATTTGTTAGGCCACCCTTTTAATTTGGCAGAGTGATATTGGTTTCATCTTTCATATGGTTTCTAGCTTGCATTGCTTCTAGCTAGTTCAAACACCTTGTGCTTAGTTTACACTTTATACATCATACATGTCAATATGTCATGCTGTCCTGTTTTTCATACATATTCCATCCTCCTATCATGCGACTGTCTTACATGAAAGTAGTGTTCGTCAATATCATGCATCAATGAGTCCTGAAGAGCAAATTTTATTCCTTTTTCTTGTGGGTTTGACTTGACAAGGCAAAATCAAAAAAGAGGAAGGAAAAGAGTAAGGAAGGCGATGATGGTGGTCCTCTGCAGCAACGTAAACGGAGCATCTGTACAGATTCTCCTTGTACTGCTAGTGCATTACAAGTTCCAAGTCTCTGCTCCCCTACTCCACCATCCAAGGTGCTTGCTCTAACTTGACAATGTCTAGCTTTTATTGCTCCTAATTAGTGTAAACTGCATCTGCTTAGCTTACACATGATACGTGTGAATATGACACGCTTTCCTGTTTTCGTACATACTATATCTGTCTATCACATCATGTTCTTACATGAAACTACTCTTCTTGTGTATCCTGCGTCAGTCACATATGATGGGACACCTATAAGTTGGCAGTGTGATATTGGTTTGCGTCTTGAATAGGATTTCTAGCATGTAGTGCTTCTAGTTTGATGAACGCCACCTATGATGAGACAGTTTTAACTTGGCAGAGTGATATTGATTGCACCTTCCATATGGTGTCTAGCTTGCAGTGCTTCTAATTTGTTGAAGTGTCGTCTGCTTAGTTACCACATCATAGGTGTGAACATGTCAAGACGTCCAGTTTTTCATACATATTCCATCCTCGTATCATGACTTTGCCTTTCATCAGAGTAGTGTTCGTCAGTATCATGCATGAATGAGTTCCGAAGAGCGAATTTTATTTCTTTTTCTTGTTGGTTTGACCTCACAATGCAAAATCAATAAAGTGGAAGGAAATTGGTAAGGCATTGGATGGTGGTGGTCCTTTCGAGCAACTGAAACGGAGGGTCTCTACAGATTCTACTCCGCCATCCTCCCAACAAGACTTGCAAGACAACGCAAGGTTAGACAGTCAACGTAGCTGTGTAGATGATGAGCACATCTCCCCTACTCCACCATCAAACGTGCTTGCTCTAACTTGGCACTATTATATGTGGTTGCATGTTGTGTGTGATGTCTAGCTTGTATTGCTTCTAACTTTGGTGAATTGCATCTGCTTACTTTACACATAATGCTTGTGAATATGACACTTGTTCCTGTTTCTAGAACATACATGTAGACGATGAGCACATCTCCCCTACTCCACCATCACAGGTGCTTGCTCTAACTTGGAACCGTTATATGTGGTTGCGTGTTCCGTATGATGTCTAGTTTGTATTGCTTCTGATTTTGTTGAATTGCATCACGTCGTCCTGTTTTTCTTACATATTCCATCCTCATATGGTTGTCTTACATCAAAGTATTGCTTGTTTGTATCATGCATCAATGAGTTTTGAAGAGCAATTTTATTCTTTTGTGTTGTGGGTATGCCTTGACATGGCAAAGTCAAAAAAGAGTAAGGAAAAGAATATAGTAGGGAATGGTGTTACTCGTCGGGTGAAACGGAAACGGGTATGCCCTCGAGATTCTGCTGTTACTTATAGTGCAGTAGAAGGTCCAAGTCCACCGGCTAAATCTACAAACACAGTATCACCTGCTCCACCAGCTGCAGCATCCGCTTCAACTGTACCAGCATCTCAATGAGTTACTCGTTTGTTTGCTCCGGAACTGGCCAGTTCCCAAGCTGCATTCACACCTAACACTACTTCCGAAGCACTGCTGACACAACAAGACTTGGCAAGATCAGATGAACCTCATGAGCATCAACACCAAGACGGTACCTGACTGAGTCAAGTTGAAGTTGCATGCTCCTTTATATGTACTCTCATAGTTTGATGTGCACTAACACTTTCCATATTTGTTGTTGAACTAGCACCACGGTGCAAGCGGAAAACAGATATCAGGGATAATGCTTGACAGATTAACAAAATCTAAAGGAGAAAGAATGGAAATCCATTTTGAGGCAGGTTTTAAAAGGCCACGTGATTCTATAGAGTCAGCGAAATTAGTATCAGAGGCAGCCATTGCCGTTAGGTGTCATGCACGTATCCTCCCAACATGGATCCAGTACTGGAATGAGAATGACAATACCCAGTTTAACACCTTCCTTGACCATTTATCTGTAAGTAATGTTATTCATCGCAATTTGTAATATTGTCTTGCTCTCTGCCATACTTTCTAGCTTCCACCTAATAAGACTCATGCTTTTTCAATGTTTTCAATAGATGAGGTTTAAGTTGGATCTGAAAGATGATGCAACAAAACAAGCATGCACTCATGTTTTTCAGTCTGCTCTGTGATAGTATCGGTACCACCTTAGAAAATCTCACTTTGAAGGCAAGGCTAACAATGAAATCGCCCAAACATCTCCAGTGGAATATATTACAGATGAAGACTAGAAAGCCCTTGTTAAACATTGGTCAGATCTAAAGTATCAGGTAGGGTATGTGTATTTGATTAGACCACATATTGAACTTGTATTTATGTATGTGCCTTACAAGTGTATCTTCTTATAGGCTAACTGTTTGAAGAACAAGACCAACCGTTCTAAAGTGAAATTCCAATAGACAACAGGATCTCGTAGCTATTGCACACTGCGAGGCTCTTGTAAATAGCTGCTAGTTCCCTCTTTTTTCTATGTCATATTATCGTATCTATATTGACTTGTTCCAAATACACAAGAAAACCCGTGCGGACCAAAAAGAACCTGAACCGAATGCAGTGCAAATCTTCAAGGATTGCCAGACAAGCAACATGAAGGGCATGAGCACACCAGTTCAGACCGCTATTGTAAGTCCTTACTCCTCCTACCTTTGAATTGATTTGTACTGTGATGTGTTTATTTAACTTCTTGGTTTGCATCCAATTTCAGTTACTCTGTTCACTTTTATACACATTTGTCTTAACATATTATTTCACCTTACATGGTTTAAAAGAGATGAAGGATATTATTTTGGTCTTGATCTGTAATCTAGTTGTGATGTTCATGTGCGCACACAATGATACAGTAGCCTGTTTGTTTTATATCTGTTTTCCCATGATATGAATGATATCATACTATGTCCATCCTACTTTAAACCATGTCTCTTTATCCTTAGATGTCAACGAATGTGAGGAAATAGACAATACAGTAGGTATGCTACAAGGACATATGTGTCGGCGTTCTGGGAACGGGAGTCCCCAGACTTGCCTGCCTATGGCCCGCGGCGTGGCTAGGCCGGCAGGCCGTACGGCCCATCTACACCAACAAAGCATCCAAGACCCTTGCGAGGGTCCAAGCCTCCCAAGGCAGACGATGCAAGGCCTCCTCTGGAGTGGCCTAGCTAGGCAGGCTCACGAGGAGCGGAGATATCAAGGCGGGGCAAACCTCACGAGGCCCTTGTGACGTGAGCCATGATGCACGACACCAGGTGGGCGCCAGGCGGGCGCCAGCGCGCGCAGCGTCCTTGTTTCCTCTTTGGTGCTGAGGAGGCCAGCGCAGGCGAAGAGTACCGAGGCATCAGGCAAAGGTTGCTAGCAATATTGGTGAAACGAGACCAAGACCAGGAGGACGGCAAGACGGAGGTCATTATGGAGCCCAAGACGGCGTCACCACCAGAGCTTTTCGCAGGCGAAGACCACTTTTGTCAGGATAGCTTGTACTAGCTGCCCCCCTTCAAATTGGCCCGCCATTGTTGGCTCCCTTCCCGATCGATATTTGGGAAGAGGACCAGGGCCTATATAAGTAGAGCTAGTGGCCATAATAGAGGCATCTCATCTTAGCTTGATCCAACCCGATCGAGATCCTACTCACAAGAACACCTCAACCTCGGGAGGCTGTTCTTCCCTTGTACTGTTCATCACCAGCCCTAGAGGCAATCCACCACCACCACACTGGAGTAGGGTATTACACCACAATGGTGGCCCAAACCAGTATAAACCTCGTGTCTCTCTGTGTTGCGGGTTCATCGAGTTCATCCGCGAGATCTTAGCGAGCTAGGGCATAGATCGGTAGGAAGGAAAGACTTCGCGCGCACCCCAGTGTTCAAACCTTAAGGGTTTGCCGGAACCCCACATCTGACATTTGGCGCGCCAGGTAGGGGTGCGTCGTAGCTTCGTCGTCTCCATGGCGACACTCGCCATGCCCGAGCTGAGCGTCGGGCTGCCCTCACGACCCGCATCGCTCAAACGGCTCCCGTCGGTGGGCCACATCGCCGTTCTCCGTCCCCCGCCGCCAACGCTGCCACCGGCCCGGCGGGTAACGAGCAGTAGGCGTCCTCGATGCATCCTTCGGTGCGGCAGGACGGCTGGAGCGTCACTCCATCGCTGACCCCTGCCGGTTCTTCGTCTCACGCACACCGCGCTCCCATGGAGACACGGGCCGCGCTCCTCGCGGCGAACGAGCTCCCGCACTACCGCCCCATCGACGACCTCTACGAGGAGTGGCTCGACCGTGTCGCCGAGCTCGTCCGTGCTGCGGGGGGCTCTCTGGCGCCGTCCCACTCTCTGCCTCCCCCTCAACCAGCCGCGGGCGATGGGGCTCATGGCATGCCTCCACAACCTCAGCCCCAAGACGGCGCCTTGGCACCAAGGCGCGCGGCTCCGTGATGTGATCCGCCACGCCCGGCGCCCGCGCGCGAAGAGAGAAGCTGCCAAGAAATTCCGCGGCCGTGGGAAGCTGCACCTGCGCTCCCCGCGTGACCTTGTCAAGACCGCGCACCGCCCGCAGCGGCGCAGCGCGGACCTCGTCAAGACCAAGATCCACCTCTGAAGTGGGCCCCAGCAACCACGGCTGGCTGCCGCGCCTTCACCCATGAGCTGCGAAGCGTCGCCTGGCCGGGCAAGTTCAAGCTGGATCTGCCTCCTCGCTACGATGGTACCACTGACCCAGCGGAGTTCCTGCAGCTCTATGAGCTGAGCATCGAAGTGACCAACGGCGACGAAAAGGTCATGGCGAACTGGTTTCCCATGGCTCTCAAGGATGGAGCTCGCTCCTGACTCCTAAACCTGCAGCACGCTCGATCTCCTCCTGGGACGAGATGCGCGACTGCTTCGTCGCCAACTTCCAGGGCACTCACGACCGCCCACCGGCCGCGGGTGATCTACGCCGCATCAGGCAGCAACCAGGAGAGACCCTCCAGAAGTACATCCAGCGCTTCAACAACGCCCGCCTCAAGATGCCCAAGGTCACGGACGAGGCCATCATCTCCGCATTTTCTGACAGTGTCCGCGACGTCAAGATGAAGGAAGAGTTCGCCATCCACGAGGAGCTCTGCACATCTCAAGAGTTGTTCAACCTGGCGACCAAGTGCGCAAGAGCTGAGGAGGGGCGCCTCTCTCTCCTTGAGTTGTCAGCCGTGGGCGCGGAGGAGAAGAAGCCCAAGGCCAAGGATGTGAAGCGCAAGGAGGCAGCTGTGCTCGCAGCGGAGCCCAACATCAAGCGGGGCAGAGATCAGCCCGAGTCATCCAAGAACGGCCGACCGTTCTGCGCCTTCCACAACCTGAACACCCACAACACCAGCGACTGTTAAGAGCTCAGAGCCATACGAGAAGGACTCTACGGTCGACGCCCCGAGCGCAACGACCGGGGCTACGGTCGCAGAGGAGGACGTGGAGGCGGACGCTGGGACGACCGTGGCCCGCGCCAGGAGTGGCGCTACCGGCCTCGTGAGGATCGCTGGCAGGACCAACCTCGCAAGGGCGCCTGGAAGGACCCGCCACGTGAGGATCGCCCCCAGGGCAACGCCGGTCTTCCCCAGCTGCCTCCACCAAGAAGGAACGACGACCACCACCAGGACGAGGGGGCTGGAGGCTTCCAGGAGCCGCGTGCGATCGGCTGCATCTTGGGCGGCGCCCAGGCCCCAGCCTCTCAGCGCATCTTCAAACAGTTCCCTCACGAGGTGAACGCGGCGCTCCCCAAGCTCGAGGCCACGCGCCCGCTCAGGTGGTCCCAAATGTGCCATCACTTTCAACTAGGCGGATCAGCTCAAGTGCGCAGCCACCGCTGGCGCCCTCCTTATGCTGTGTTCCCCAGTCATCAGCAATGTGCAGGTCACCAAGAGCCTCATCGACGGTGGCGCAGGGCTCAATATCCTGTCCGTCGACACGTTTGACAACCTCCAAGTGCCATATGAACAGCTCCAGCCCACCAAGTCTTTCACAGGAGTGACCGATGGCTCCACCACAATGATAGGGCAGGTCCGCCGCCTATCACCTTCGGGGAGCGCATGAACTACCGCACCGAACTCATCGACTTCGACGTCGCGCACATCCGTCTGCCGTACAATGCCATCCTCGGGTATCCGGCCCTGGCCAAGTTCATGGTAGTCACGCATCACGGCTACAACGTTCTCAAGATGCCAGGAAGCGGAGGAATCATCATGGTCCTGTGTGAAGAGAGGGATGCGGTGTGCTCCCTCGAGCGCACCTTTCAAGCCACTGCTAAAGGGGACGATATCGAAGATCAAGTCCCCACTTCGGAAGTTGTCCGGAGATCCAAAGACGACTTCCAATGTAATTGAGCCTGTGCAGCGGGTGTCGGTGTCAAAACCGGCGGATCTCGGGTAGGGGGTCCCGAACTGTGCGTCAAGGCCGGATGGTAACAAGAGACAAGGGACAAGATGTTTTTTACCCAGGTTCGGGCCCTCTCGATGGAGGTAATACCCTACTCCTGCTTGATTAATATTGATGATATGGGTAGTACAAGAGTAGATCTACCACGAGATCAAGGAGGCTAAACCCTAGAAGCTAGCCTATGGTATGATTGTTGTGTATGCAGTTGATTGCCTACGGACTACAACCCTCTGGTTTATATAGACACCAGATAGGGTTAGGGTTACATAAAGTCGGTTACAATGGTAGGAGATCTTGAATATCCGCATCGCCAAGCTTGCCTTCCACGCCAAGGAAAGTCCCATCCGAACACGGGACGAAGTCTTCAATCTTGTATCTTCATAGTCCAGGAGTCCGGCTGAAGGTATAGTCCGGCTACCCGAACACCCCCTAATCCAGGACTCCCTCAGTAGCCCATGAACCAGGCTTCAATGACGACGAGTTCGGCACGCAAATTGTCTTCGGCATTGCAAGGCGGGTTCCTCCTCCAAGTCCTTCGTAGAAGATTGTAAACACCAAGAATAGTGTCCGGCTCTGCGAAATAAGTTTCCACATATTGCCATAGAGAGAATAATATTGACACAAATCAAATCTGCCGACGTATTCCGTAGTGCGTCATCACACTACGGCCAAGTCCTTTACTCGAATCGTTTTTACTTTTCCACCTTAGCATGTTTTGCGAGGCGGTTTCCTTGGCACGTCTTGTCAAAGCAGAGATCGTGTAACCCTTTACGGGATTCTCATCAATACAGACGTGGGTAACCCAACCGCGCCATTTATCACAGCGCTTGGGAGGCAAGCGAGTTTTACTAGGCTGGTGGGGACGCACAACCGCATCCGCCCATATAAGGGGATAAGGATCCACCCTTTTACCTACGCCTTCTTCCTCTTTTGCCTATCCATCTCCTGCGCACTCGAGCTCCAGCGCCCAAGCCCGCACTTCCCACCTCAACCTTCTCCAGCAATGTCCGGAGCGGGAGGCAAGTGGATGGTCTCCTCCGTGACGGAGGGCCATGTCAAAAAGCTAAGGAAGGCCGGATACTTGTCCAAAGACATCGCGCACCGGCTTCCTGAGGAGGGGCAGCTTCTCCCCACCCCAAGGCCCCATGAGAGGGTAGTATTCCTTCCCCACTTCCTCCGCGGACTGGGTTTTCCACTCCACCCATTTGTCCAGGGTCTCATGTTTTACTATGGCCTGGATTTCCACGATCTGGCCCCGAACTTCGTCCTCAACATCTCGGCGTTCATCATCGTGTGCGAGGCCTTCCTCCGCATCCGCCCCCATTTCGGCCTGTGGCTCAAGACCTTCAACGTCAAGCCCAAGGTGGTGCACGGCAGCCAGGCGGAATGCGGAGGCGCCATGGTGGGCAAGATGGCCAACGTCCTATGGCTCGAGGGCTCCTTCATGGAGACCCTGAAGTGGTGGAAATCGTGGTGGTTTTACATCACTGAGCAGCGCAATCCGAAATGGATCGCAACCCCCGAGTTCCGATCCGGACCCCCCACGCGGCTTATGTCCTGGAAAGAGACGGGCTTGTCGTGGGGCGACGAAAAAGAGGTGACCGGACTGCAGACATGCATCCAGTCCCTGGTGAGCAAGCCGATCAAGCTCGTCAATGTAGTCCTGGTTATGCTCGTCTGCCGGATCCTCCCGTGTCAACAACGGGGCTTTAATCTATGGGAGTTCAAACCGGCGCAGCACCAAACCCTTAACAGGCTCTTCGACACGACGTATGAAGATGTCTGGAAGGTGCTAACCAAAGGCGCCGAGGCTCCCACATCCACTTCCGAGGACCGCGGATACAGCTCGCAGCGTCACGCTAGCGTGGTAAGCTATTTTGACCTTTTATAGGATGTTAAGTTTTTTCATAGTTTGACTCCATGCGGGATCTAAGCTCCCTTACCTTTGACAGGCTTGGCGGGCGAAGTCCGGATCGATTAACTGTCCGGCTCCCTTGCCCGAAGACCCAGCCCCCGCTCTACTAGCGAAGCTGCTGGTTCCGGCACCTTATGTGGTGCCGGAGAAGAAGGCCAAGAAGAAGAAGGCCACGGGGACTCGAAAGAGTTCCCGGCATATGGTGGTGTCGGACTCGTCTTCCGACGAGTCCGAGACGCACTCCCCCCGTGAAGACGAGGAGGAGGAAGAAGAAACCTCTCCCCCCCAGTGGGGGGAGGAGAGAAGAGGAAGGCCGCCCCAACGGGGGAGGCCGAGGGGTCTAGGAAAAGGAAGACCCCTCCGCCAGACTACGCCCCCAACGCCGAAGAGGGCAAAGAGGAGTGGCCAAACAGGGCCAAGCGTCCGGTGAAATCGTAAGTTCGGATATCAGAATAACTCATGATGTTCCTTTGTTGCACAGCTTTCCCTAATGTCGAACATAATTATGCAGCCTGCCTCAGGCCGAACTCAAGGAGTCGTCGAGCGGCTCCCTGGATTCATCGGACGTGAACTCAGTTCCGCCCGCTGTCTCCCCCCGCACTGCGGACGACGCCGAAGTGGCATCGCAACAAGCTCCGGGGCAGGAGGAGGTGGTCCTCGAGGAGCCGCAGGGCGACCTCCCGGACCCCAGGAGTAAAGGGGACAAGACCCCCCAGGGCTCCAAGTCTGGCTTTGTGCCGGACACCACGCCGGAATCTTCAACATTTCTGGACCGCGGTAGGCGAACTCCTTCCAAGAGGAGCAAGCCTTCTGAGCCGGCGGCCTCCGTCCAACCGGAGGTGCCGGACAATCTGCTCGAGGTGCTTGACGGTGCCTCCATCGACGAGGAGCACCGTACTATTATGAGTACGGTGATCCAGAAGGTAAGTAAATTTCGAGGTAGGTAAAAATATGTAAAAATATAACCGCATAGACAGTAGCCCCTGATGCTCTGTTTGGCATTCGGAAAGAAAAGCCGAATAGAGGATCTAGTAAATTTCGCAGGAGTCTAACAATAAAGAGTCAATATGTGTGTGCAGGCTTCGCTGCTATCCACCGCCGCACTGACTGCGGAGGTGGGTGTCCTGAAACAGGACCTCAAGCGGACCGAGCAAGTGCTCGGCCTTGCCAAGCGGCAGCTCGAGGAAAAAGAAGGTAGGAAATACCTTACAGAAAAAGTGCCTATAGATAGGCGTGATTGCAAAAATTAACGGGATTGCACTGCTTATTATAGGGGCCACGACTGAGGTGGCGACCCTCAAGCAGGCGCTGTCCGAGGCCGAAAAGAAAACGACCGTGGAGCGCACCGAGCGAGAGAAACTTGGGGCTCAGGTCGCTGAGGTGCAGCAAGAGCTTCAGGCTCTCATGAAAAAACATGAGAGTTTGGAGCTTGAGTCAAAGACCCAAGCGTCGAGCTCACGGCGGCCCTTGAGACTGCCAAGTTTGCCAAGGCCGAAGCCCAAAAGGCCCTCCAAGAGTTGGAGGAGATTAAGAAGATAGCAGCGGGTAAGGCATTCTTTATGCAAAGCAGAAATATAAAAGTAAAGTACTTGTTACTTACCCGAATCCGGAGTTCTCTAGGGGCATTCGCAGATCTTCCCCGCAGCGTATCCGACGCCACCGCATTCTACCGAGCTGAAGAGAGAAGCTCGATGGAGAAGGTGTTCTGGTCTCAGTATGCTGAGGCCGGACACCCTGTGCCCTTGAGCGACCAGCTGAAACAGCTGGTCGAGCTCCACAAGGCGGACGAACAGGCCATGAAGGGCTTCATAGTTCGGCTGTGGCCCGGAGAGGCCCTGCCTGGGAGCTACTTTGGGCTGGTGCGGCGGCTGGTGGAGGCCTGTCCAAGGCTCGAGGTCATCAAGCGCTCCGTCTGCATCGAAGGTGCCTGTCGGGCCCTTGCCCGTGCAAAGGTGCACTGGGGTAAGCTGGACGGTGAGAAGCTTGTGAAGGACGGGCCGCCGCCGGGGAAGGAGCATCGCAAGCCCGAGAACTATTACAAGGATGTTCTTGCGGGTGCCCGCCTTGTGGCGGATAAATGTACCAAGGATGTAATTTTTGAATAAACTCGCTCGTTTTTATCCTGTGCACTGAAAACTTGTTCATAGGCGCTTAAGCAATGCTTGTTGAATTTAAAATATTATTTTCTGTGCGGCCGTTGATCAAAAAATTGAGAGATGGCCAGTCGTCGGCTTCTGCCCCCATGCCACTAGTGCTGGGGTGTTCGGGATAAACCTGAGCGCTCTTTTTCCCATAGTTGGGTCCTTCGAGGCAGGCGCTCAGCACAACGAACCAGGCAATCGGACTATAATGCTTGAACACTCTCACTTAGCCATAGAACATTATAATTTTAAATTTCGGCGAAGCCCCTAGTTCGGAAGACCGAGTTCGGGGCACTATCCATGCCTTGGCCGGACAAATCCGGCTCCTCGCTCGAAGCGGCATAAGTCTTTAGGGACTCGAAAAAACCTCTCAAACAGCGACCGATCTCTCGGCTCATCATGACAGTCAGTTTTAGCTTTCTCCACTGAGGTGCTTAACCCAGCTCAATCGGGGCACAATCACAGTGGTTCTCCTAGTGCTACCTTAGCTGATATAGCGGAACGTAAGGCACCAAAACATAGGAGCCGGTCAAACCCAACTATTGACCCAAATCATGATTCGGAGCCGATGCATATAGTGCTATAAGTTCGGGGTGCCGCACTTGTGAAAGTGTACGGACTTCTCACACCATATTAAAGGGTACTGAAGCCCCTGGCGTACTTGTCGTACCACAGCGTACGAGTGCAACATGTCATTAATGAACATATATAAAAGAGAGTAATGCAGAAAATAGGCAAAAGCTATGCATTGTTTATATAAAGGCGATTTATCAAAGTCGAACGATACAAATAGTGCGGTAAGCAAAAGATATTGGACTATTCAGTATGTCCTGACCGGGGGCAGGCCGCGAAATTGTATTTAAAACAGGTATACCGCTCGTAACAGAGACCACCTGGGAGTTCCATAGTGCGGCATGGCTTGTCTGCCTCCCTGGATCTTGCATCGTTTGTGCGGCAGTCGAATTGCCAAACAGGTCGTCCGAAGTATGGAGTCCTGAAGGTAAGAAGAAAAAATTAAAAAGAGAATCCGGCAGCCCCTAGTACGTTTTAAGCCGTATTCTGGGCGTGCCGTTATTGTGCCCCTTCCCCTGTGCCCATGGTATTTCAAGGGCGTAGTTATGTATGCGAGGTACTGGTTTCGCTATGTCGCGATAGCTGGGGTTGGGGCCGCATTGCTACGCTTGCTCAGAGTGTGCCAGGCGGTCCTGCTGTGGGTTACTCCGGGCGCGCTTGGCAGTGTCTGGCTTTTTAATGGCCGGACTGGAGAATTGCCTGAGAAGGCTACTTCGTACCTCCGCTGCGAGAGCCGCCGTATGATCCTCCGTACGGAGGGAGTGTTCGGTGTTTCCGTTGACCGTAATTACTCCTCGAGGGCCTGGCATCTTGAGCTTGAGATATGCGTAGTGCGGCACCGCATTGAACTTTGCAAATGCGGTTCGTCCGAGCAGGGCGTGATAGCCACTGCGAAACGGGACTATATCGAAGATTAACTCTTCGCTTCGGAAATTGTCCGGGGATCCGAAGACCATGCCAAGTGTTACTGAGCCTGTACAGTTGGCTTCTACACCTGGTATAATGCCTTTAAAGGTCGTTCTTGTGGGCTTAATCCTTGAGGGATCTATGCCCATTTTCCGCATTGTATCCCGATAAAGCAGGTTCAGGATACTGCCGCCGTCCATGAGGACTCTTGTGAGATGAAATCCGTCGAGGATTGGGTCGAGAACCAATGCGGCGAAGCCGCCATGACGGATGCTAGTGGGATGGTCCCTTCGATCAAAAGTGATCGGGCAGGAGGATGCTGGGTTGAACTTTGGGGCGACTGGCTCTATCGCGTATACGTCCCGTAGCGCACGCTTCCGCTCCCGCTTGGGAATGTGGGTTGCGTATATCATGTTCACCGTCCGCACTTGTGGGGGAAAGCCCTTCTGTCCATTGTTGTTCGGCGGCTTGGGCTCCTCGCCGTCGCTGTGCAGCCCCTTGTCTCTGTTTTCGGCCCCTAACTTGCCTGCCTGCTTGAACACCCAACAATCCTTGTTAGTGTGATTGGCTGGCCTTTCGGGGGTGCCATGTATCTGGCACAAGCGATCGAGTATTCGGTCCAAACTGGACGAGCCCTGAGTATTCTTTTTAAATGGCTTTTTCCGTTGACTGGATTTATAGCCTTTGAATCCGGCATTGACTGTCGTGTCTTCATTGCTGTCGCTGTTAACGCGGCGTTTTTGCTTATTCCGACGTGTCCTGCCACTTTTGTCCTTGGTATCCGAGTTACCAGGGTTCTTTGGTAAGTTGTTATTGCGAGCTAGCCAGCTGTCTTCTCCCGCGCAAAAGCGGGTCATGAGTGTCGTGAGGGCTGCCATGGATTTCGGCTTTTCCTGTCCCAGGTGCCGGGCAAGCCACTCGTTGCGGATGTTATGCTTGAAGGCTGCTAGGGCCTCTGCATCCGGACAGTCGACTATTTGGTTTTTCTTTGTTAGGAACCGTGTCCAGAATTGTCTGGCCGATTCCTCTGGCTGCTAAATTATGTGGCTTAAGTCGTCGGCATCTGGTGGTCGCACGTAAGTGCCCTGGAAGTTGTCGAGGAATGCGGCTTCCAGGTCCTCCCAAGAACCGATTGAGTTTGCTGGCAAGCTGTTAAGCCAATGCCGGGCCAGTCCTTTAAGTTTGAGCAGGAGGTATTTGATGGCATGTAGATCATCGCCGCGTGCCATGTGGATGTGAAGGAGATAATCCTCGATCCATACCGCCGGGTTTGTTGTGCCATCGTATGATTCGATGTTTATGGGTTTGAAACCCTCTGGGATTTTATGATCCATTACTTCATTCGTGAAGCATAGCGGGTGTGCGGCGCCTCTGTACTGGGCTATATCATGACGTAGCTCGGAAGCGCTATGTCTGTTGTGTTCGGCCCGGCCGGATTTGTTGTATTCGGAGTGAAGATCATTGTCACATGCCGTAGGGCGCCTGCGCGATCCGTAGATCGATCTTGTTTATCTTGCCTTATCCTCCAGTATGTCTCGCAGGTCGGGCGCATTTTCCCGTGCCTTAGTTGAGCGGCGTCGGGGCATGGCTTGGGTGGAGGGCCGAGGGGCCTCTCTGTCGTGGCCGCGAGGTGGCCGGTCTGCCATGTCATGCGCTGGTGATGTAGGTGCTTCCTCCTCTGATCGGGGTAGCGGCCTGCGCTTCGGGTAACTCTTGGAGGGGCGTTCGGGTTCATACTCTTCGGCCGTAAGGACTTTAGTCCATCTTTCAGCTAGCAAATCTTGGGCAGCTTTAAGCTGTTGCTGCTTTTTCTTGAGGCTGCTTGCCGTGTCTAAAAGCCTGCATTTAAAACGCTCTTGTTCGGCGGGGTCTGATGGTATGACGAATTCATCGTCATCGAGGCTTGCCTCGTCTTCGGAGGGAGGCGTATAGTTATCATCCTCGACCTCTCGGTCTGCCGCTCTCTCATGAGGGCTGGCTTCTCCATCTTCCTGTGCCGAATCTTGCTAAGGTGGGTGTTCTTAGGCGTTATCCGGGGTAGTATTATCTCCCGTGCCGGAATCACCGTTTTTGCTTTGGCGGGATTTAGAGCGGCGCCGTTGACGCTGGCGCTTTGGCTGTTTCTTGGGGGCGTCATCCCCCACTGTTCCATCGCCATCTCCATCTTTTGGAGTATCCACCATATATATGTCATATGACGAGGTGGCCTTCCAGCGCCCTACAGGTGCTGGTTCCTGTTCGTCTCCTACATCGTCGTCCATGCCGTCGATATCTTTGGAGCTGAAGTCAAGCATGTCGGTTAGATCGTCGACAGTGGCTACAAAGTGGGTGGTGGGTGGGCTTTGAATTTCCTTATCGTCCGTATCCCACCCTCGCTGACCGTAGTCCGGCCAGGGCTCTCCTGATAAAGAGAGAGACTTAAGAGGGTTCAGGATGTCACCAAAAGGCGAATGCTGAAAGATGTCTACGGCGGTGAACTCCATTATCGGCGCCCAATTGGATTCGATTGGCAGGGGCATGGGGGGTTCGGAGTCCGGGGAGGAGTCCGGATCCTCGGAGTCATGGGCCATGCGGAGTGCGGGGCTGGAGTTCGGCTCGATCGCCTCTGAGATCGCATCCCCTGAGGCAACGTCTAACCGTTGATCCTCGATCGGCGCAGTATGCTCCGAATCAATGGTCGAAACCGATGCGTATGCGGCCTCCAAGGCGCTGTTCGGCGGCAGAGCTATATCATGCCCATCGAGACAGTGCGGCGCGCTTGGCTATGGCTCGAATACGTCGAAGATCAAGTCCCTGTGGATGTCAGCCGTGTAGTTTAGGCTTCCAAACCTGGCCTGATGGCCAGGGGCGTAGCTTTCGATCTGCTCCAGGTGGCCGAGTGAATTGGCCCGCAGAGCAAAGCCGCCGAAGACGAAGATCTGTCCGGGGAGAAAAGTTTCACCCTGGACCGTATCATCATTGATGATCAAAGGAGCCATCGGGCCTAAAGGCGACGACACAGAGGAACTCTCAATGAAAGCACCAATGTCGGTGTCAAAACCGGCGGATCTCGGGTAGGGGGTCCCGAACTGTGCGTCAAGGCCGGATGGTAACAGGAGACAAGGGACAAGATGTTTTTTACCCAGGTTCGGGCCCTCTCGATGGAGGTAATACCCTACTCCTGCTTGATTAATATTGATGATATGGATAGTACAAGAGTAGATCTACCACGAGATCAAGGAGGCTAAACCCTAGAAGCTAGCCTATGGTATGATTGTTGTGTATGGAGTTGATTGCCTACGGACTACAACCCTCCGGTTTATGTAGACACCGGATAGGGTTAGGGTTACATAAAGTCGGTTACAATGGTAGGAGATCTTGAATATCCACATCGCCATGCTTGCCTTCCACGCCAAGGAAAGTCCCATCCGAACACGGGACGAAGTCTTCAATCTTGTATCTTCATAGTCCAGGAGTCCGGCTGAAGGTATAGTCCGGCTACCCGAACACCCCCTAATCTAGGACTCCCTCAGCAGGAATGAAGGCCCTCTGGAGGCCATCCCCAAGAATAAACAGTCACACCGTGCAGGACCTTAGTAGGATGGCGTCGCGGAAGGAGCCTCGTCAGGACCAGCGCCCTCTCCAGGGGCGCCTCCCTCCATCGCATAGGAAGGCGTGCCCGGCACCCTCCTCAGGCACGGCTTAGGTACTCTCTTCTGGAGGGCCTCAGAACTTGCCAACCTCACGAGGGAGGTGCTTGGGCACCACTTGGAGGCGTGCTTTGCGGCACGTGACCCTCAGGAGAGCACAGGGCAAGGAGTGCCCACCACTCAGGAGTTCATCACCAAGACCACCCAAGAACTACAAGAAGCAAGAGCCATGCGCGGCGACAGCCGCCCACGAGGCGCAGCTCCGCATCCTGGCGAGGATGCTGGGCTGCGTTTCTGCATCGATGTCCTGGGGCTCAGCAGGGCCGCATCTCAGGAGCGTTTCTGGCCTTCGCGTGTGGGCTGCTGCGAGGGCCCACCGCACAGCTATGTTCGTATGCCCTTTGGCTTGCCGTGCGTGGCCTCGGCCTATCAGCGCAACATTCGACGTGTCCTGGCAGCTCGGGAAGCCAGGTACCACGCCGTTCTGAAGGAGATGGAGACGGTCTTCAGGGAACCTCCTGAGCCCCCAGAGCCTCCAGAGGCTCAGGGTTCTGGCAGCTCATGAGGAGTCATTTCTTCAACGCATGCCTTCAGCTGCAGCAACTCTACTTCATCTACAGAACCAGGTGACATCTTCCAAGCTCGTTTAGCTGGGAGCGCCCCTCGGGCTGCATTATTCCCAGGCCGCGTGGGTCCGTCCCTGCGGCATGTATCCCTTTTGCTTACGTCTTTAGCTTACCTTGTTGGGGGCGCCCCTCGGGCTGCATCATTCCCAAGTCGCTTGGCCCGGACCCGGTGCCACGCATCTTCCTGCATTTATCCAAGTTGATCTGCTCTCCATGCTTAACCTGCCAACGGCTATCACCTGCTCAATCATCGCCTCCCCTGGGGCCTCCACACAGGCACGGCGTAGGTGCATGGCTCCGTCCCTGCCACACCGGCAAATCTGAGCGGCCGAGCTCTGGCTCGCGGCACGCCCCGCACACGTCACCTCACCAGGCCCTCGGTGCCTTCACCTCATCCAGAGCAACCAGCGGCAGGCAGACAGCTATAACGGCAAACTGTGTTTCTTCTTGTGCCTGTTCACATGGATCCCGTGGGAAAGATAGCAGGCGGCACCGCAAGTCTCCTTTTCTCTCGTGCAATTCGCTTGCGCATTAAAAGGGGGGCTCCTGAGCATCGCGACTCAGGAGCTCTTACTAGCTCTCCAGCCCTCACCCCCTGGCCTTGACCACGGCATCGCGACCTGGCATACCAGCGGCGGCTGAGCTCGCTCGAGGGCCGGGACCTGAGGACGTAGAGCACTAAGGAGAGCATGAGGGGAGGGAAACTCGTATGGGCCGGCCTAGCTATGCCGCACAAGTAGGCGCGCAGCCCTAGCGCAACGTCAGGAGTCGCCACGAGATCGACAAGATAAGTCCTGCACTCGGATCGGCTAAATGTTTGGGCCTAATGGTCACTCACACCTTGCCGCAACCCCATTGCGGCCACGTCAACTCCCTTTCTCGCCTTACCATGGCTGCTTGAGCACTAAGGGGGACCTCCTGAACATCGCGCCTCAGGGGCTCTTACTGGACCTCGGGCCGCACACCTCCTTGCCTTGACCACGGCACGCGACCTGGCATACCAGTGACGCGTGTAGCCTGCCTGGGGACTGGGACCTGTCAGCGTAGAGCAACAAGCTATCGCGAGGAAAGAAAGGGGGGACCGAGCCTTAACGGGAGATGCGTTCACTAAACTCTCATAACTAGGAAGATAAGCACAAAGGACATTACGGACCCTTACATGCCCCCACGGGGTAATTCATGATTCATCGCAGGAACCAAAAGCTGATACTATGGGGAATCCTATCTACATTCTTCCGTGGTGGACACCATCACCAACAGTGGGCCATAGGAGGCAGGCACCAACCCCATCTAGATCAGCGGCGGCGACGGCCGGACGCCGCAGCTCTGCTCCGAGCACGGCGAAAGCTTGGGGGCACATAGCTGTCATCGCTTGTCTCCGGAGTCTCATAGAGCTCAGGAGAGCTGCTGGACTCCCAAGGGCTGCTGCTGCTGGAGTGGCCGGGAGCGGGATGCGTGTCAGCCTCACGCTCCTCTCCGGAGCAGCACTCCAGGCGGAGGCCCTCGGGATCGAAGACTTTGAATAAGAGCATGGAGATGCCGTCGTACTCAAAGTGGATCACGAGGGTGCCCCTCGCATGGCAGACTCGCATGATCTCGCCCCAGCCGCGAGTCATGAAGATCTTGCCGGTGGGGACCGCTTCGATCTCCGCTCCGGTCGCCGGAGCGCTGCAGTCGGTGTGCTACAGCCAGAGCTCGAGAGGCCCCCTCGGCGGCATCACGTTGGAGAAGAACCGCGGGAAGCGGAACCAGGAGCTTGGAGGCATTGGCGCCCACAGCACCAACCTGCGTGAGGAGTCCGCGGCGTGAACCCCAGGGGCGACGGCACGCGTCGCCGTGGCGCGGCGACCCCAGATACGGCGTGGGCGGCGCTGCTCGGCACTTCGTCCTCCCGAGCCCTCGTCTCGGGCATACAAGGGCAGCGGGTACCCCGGAGGAGGCCGCTCGCACCAAGGCCTCGACACCACCTGTATCGCCGCCTCATCACGGCGATGGATCGACCTCTTCTTCAGTGGAAGAGGCCCTGGATCATCACGGGGAGCCTTTCCTTTCTCTTCAGTAGAAAACTTTTTGATGGGTGCCATTGTTGTCAGCAGTGGAGCAAGAAGGAAGAAGCAAGCAAGCGAGGAAGAGATGGGAGACGGGGGCTCTGCCCCCTCCCCATTTATAGAAAGAGAAGGCCAACCGGCGTCTCCCATGATCACAGGTAATGATGGTTTTCCTTGCATGTCGCAGGGACTTGTCAGGTCATGCAGTTGCTGAGGCAACATGGGGAAGCGGAGACGCCCACATCCAATCAACTACCACGCATCAACAGAGGCCGCAGGCTTTGGGGGCCCGCGATGCTCCGAACTTGACCCTTGGCTTTGCCGCGAAGCCAAGCCCGAGCGCACCTTGGGCCCGGGGGCTACTGTCGGTGTTCTGGAAAGGGGGGTCCCCAGACTTGCCTGCCTGCGGCCGACGGCCTAGCTAAGCCGGTAGGCCGTACGGCCCATCTTCACCAACAAAGCATCCAAGACCCTCGCGAAGGTCCAAGCCTCGCGAGGCGGACGAAGCAAGGCCTACTCTGGAGTGGCCTAGCTAGGCAGGCTCACGAGGAGCAGAGATATCAAGGCGGGGTGAACCTCATGAGGCCCTTGTGACGTGAGCCATGACGCACGACACCAGGCGGGCGCCAGGCGGGCACCAGCGTGCGCAGCGTCCTTGTTTCATCTTTGGTGCTAAGGAGGCCAACGCAGGCGAAGAGTACCGATGCATCAGGCAAAGGTTGATATATTGGTGCAACGAGACCAAGACCGGGAGGACGGCAATATGGAGGTCATCGTGGAGCCCAAGACGACGTCACCACCAGAGCTTTTCGCAGGCGAAGACCACTTTTGTCAGGATAGCTTGTACTAGCTGTCCCCCTTCAAATTGGCCCGCCATTGTTGGCTCCCTTCCCGCTCGATATTTGGGAAGAGGACCATGTCCTATATAAGTATAGCTAGCCTCCATAGTAGAGGCATCTCATCTTACCTTGATCCAACCTGATCGAGAGCCTACTCAAAAGAACACCTCAACCTCGGGAGTCTGTTCTTCCCTTGTACTATTCATCATCAACCCTAGAGGCAATCCACCACCACCACACCGGAGTAGGGTATTACACCACAACGGTGGCCCGAACCAGTATAAACCTCGTGTCTTTCTATGTTGCGGGTTCGTCGAGTTCGTCCGCGAGATCTTAGCGAGCTAGGGCGTAGATCGGTAGGAAGGAAAGACTTCGCGCGAACCCCAGTGTTCGAACCTTAAGGGTTTGCCGGAACCCCACAGCCGACAATATGTTCCGAAAGTGATATTATTATGTAGTTGGCACTACAAGACATGCTAATGTATTACAGTAGTTCACCAAAATAAGTTATGTAACGTAAAACCTACTTTGTTTGTTTTTTCTCATTAGTAACTTATCTGGTACACTAATCTACAAGTTCAAAGTTTCAGCAAGCTATGGAACAAATGATTGAACAGCCACAGTTACCTAAAGGTGACGAGGCTACCACAGGCACAATGTCACCTTTTGCTGCAGTGCATCAGTACACTAGTAGAAAAAGAGTCAAACGTGAAGCACATTAGTGCCGGTTTGTAAAAAAACCGGCACTAATGTGATCAATAGTGCCGGTTCGAATGGCTATGCATTAGTGCCGGTTCGTAATGAACCTTTAGTACCGGTTCGTGCCATGAACCGGTACTAAAGGGGTGGTGGTAGGCTGGCGTCAGGCCAGGGCCCCACGAGCACCTTTAGTGACGGTTTGTGACACAAACCGGTACTAAAGGTCTAACCTATAGTACTGGTTTGTGTCACCAACCGGCACTACAGAGTCTTAACCTATAGTCCCGGTTGAAGACACAAACCGGCACAATAGGGCAATTTTCAAACTCCACCCCCCCCCCCCCCACGTGTATCGCCATTTCAGTTTTGAAAAAATCAAAATAAAATGATAAAAACTTCAAAAAATAAAATCCTTCGAGAGGTAGTTATATTACTACATCTACACGTTAGGAAAATTTGAAAACTTAAATTTGGACATGTTTTGCAAAAAGTGTAGGGAAAATGTAAAACGGCTATAACTTTTGCATATGATGTCGGAAAAAAAACGTATAATATATCAAAAAATTCAGCACGAAAATCCGCATCCGATGGAGACGGCCTACGGCCTGTTTGCAATTTTTTAGAATCCTCAAATTTCAAAAGGAAAAAAAGATATGGTCAAATTTAAGTTTTTTTCAAAAAAATTGTTAAATCTGGTCAAACTACTTATTCAAGAAGTATTAATGTTACTACATAATTATTCAAGAATATTAGTGTTACTAAATAATTATTTCAATTTTTCAAATTTTGGTCAAATCTGGTCAAACTATGGTCAAACTATGGTCAGACTATGGTCAAATTGTGGTCAAACTATGGTCAAACTTATTCAAGAAATATTAGTGTTACTAAATAATTACTGTTTTTTAGAATAATAGTTTCAAACTCAAACAGTGAAATGTGTGACTTCATGCTCAAGCAAAACTCCTGAGGGTTAATAGGATTGACATCTTACTATTGTCAGGAAAACAACAAGTGCAGACTTGGAAACGAAGGAGAATAGAACCTGAAAGTTAAGCGTGCTTGGGCTGGAGTAGTGAGAGGGATGGGTGACCGGTCGGGAAGATAGATGATTTGGAATGAGTGATCCACACTTGAGCAGTTAAGAGAGGTGATTAGAGACTAAATCACCAAATAATTCAGAAAAATTAAAAATCGAAAAAAAAACAAAAAAAATTTCCAAAATTTTTAAAAAAAATTCAAAAAAAACCTTTAGTACCGGTTGGTAACACACCAACCGGTACTAAAGGTCCCCCATACCAGGGCGCGAGCTCACGCCACGTGGTGGCACTTTAGCGCCAGTTCATGCCGAACCGGTACTAAAGGGGGGGGCTTTAGTGCCCACCAATTAGTGTCGGTTATGGAACCGGCACTAAAGGCCCTTACGAACCGGTTTTAAAGCTTCGTTTTCTACTAGTGGTATCTCTCCATTAACAGTGCAAAAAGCACCTTTCTGCGTAATTCTGGGTTGGTTGTCAAGGTAACCTCGTCCAAATCGCCTACAGAACAAAATTTTCCAGCTAGACAGAGTGATATATCTGTGCTCCAGACACAAGTCCAATCCCTAATGGACATTGTGTCGGAAACAAAAATAGTGGTTGGCAAATGTCGTGAAGATATGAATGGTTTTGAAACCAGACTATCAGACATTTGCTTCATTATTCAAGAGCAATGGCGGAAAAAAGGAGAAGATCGTGCTGCTCCATCAGATTCTACAGCCTGAACATAAGCACTCAGGTCAAATGATCTGTGTTTCTATACATCTGATGGTGCTTTTATCTCCAAGGACTGTAAACTTTATGCCAACATGCCTTTTGTTGTATGGTTGAAATTTATTTTGTTGTGATACAACATTTATGATGCTGCCAAAGGTTGCAGTAATTACGACGCTATTTTTGTATAGTGTAGGTTTATCTTAGTAATATATTCGGCCGAAATCTTCGTAGGAGCCCAACATGCCAACATTCGTCGGGCCCATTCCAATTGGTCTAAAACGATTCTGGGCCGAAATTTGCATGTGGCCCACTAAAAATATTTGGGCCTAAATCAGCATAAGCTTTCATATTTTTCTGGTAGGCATGTGCCCATAGTGGGCCTTTAACAGGCCTAAACATAATTTGGGCCCTCAGTAACAATATGTCGTTTACATGTGTAAATATCTCGAGCCCGTAAAAAATATGGGCCTTTGATAGGCCGAAAGTAAGATTGGGCCCTGATTGTGCCAAATAACCCACTGGTCTTAGCAGGCCGAAATGGTGGCCCATTTACAATGTGGATCATCCACAGGACGAAATTCAGACAGGTCGTAAATGCGCCGACCTACTACACGGGCCTTTAACAGGCTGGAAGTTCGGTCGGGCTTGATTGGTGTCATTTTTATTTGGGCCGTTAGTAGGCCCGATGTGGCGTTGGGCCACATATGGCCCATGGATTTCGTCCGACGTTAACAGGCCGAAAATCACAACAAGCTGAAATTGGCCCAAATCTGTAGTGGGCCTCTAGCAGGCTGAATGTCAGGACCCCGATTCCAAGTCACATTGATCTAACCGGTAACACCTCATATCACATTGCGGCCTCACGCACGGTATTCCCACGGGTGTCGCCTTACCATGGCCCGGGACCATTTGCGCCTTTTGGATCACGTATATGATAGTGTCGCTAGCATCCATATGATAGAGAACCCGGGCCGACATGGCTAGTCGTGAACCCAAAGTGGCACAGACCTATGGAGACAGGCATACATGAATCACATCGAGCATGTCGGTCATCAGCGTGTGAATCCGGGCTGTAGCACTTGGTTAACAGGACTCCGGGGAACCCGGGCTGTAGTAGGCTAGGCAGGACTCTGGAAGTCACCGCGTGACATTTCCCCGAAGGGACAGACATAGGAACGAGGTGAAACACATGCCGGCCAGTCAAGTGTCCTGAGCAGTAGTGCTGGGCTAGCAGGACTCCGGTGAACCGGGCTGTAGCGGACTACTATGGCTCGAGGAGCACTAAACTACATTTCCCCATAAGAAAGGCTGCCAAGGATAAACAACTAGATTGTCGGATCCCACACATACCAAGCATTTCAATCATACACACAATATGCTCGATATGTGCAAATACAACATGGCATCACAACAAAACTCTACAACTCAAGTACTTTATTTAAAGGCTCCAGAGAGCCATACATAACATGTTCATACAGGTAGGGGTCACATGACCCGACACTCAAGTCATACAAGCATACAAGCACATGTGGAAGCAAATAGTTTGAGTACAGACACTAGAAAGAAAGAAGGCTTCTCGAAGCCTGTCTATCTACATAGGGCCCTCCATGGCCAGGATCACCACCTGGGTGGAAAGTCACTCATCGACGTCGAGGTCCACATAAAACCCATCGGAGGGGGCGGTGTTCTCGTCTGAAAACAGTAATTAAGCAAACATGAGTACAAAGGTACTCAGCAAGTCTTACATCAGAACCTACTATACATGCTCATTCTCAAGAAGGTGGTGGAGTTATTGCAGCAAGCTCGCTTTGACTCTTGGCTAAGCTATCCTACGAGACACCACTAGTCAAATAGTTTTCGCACATGAGTCCACTAATCACCAACACAATACTCCACCGGGGATCCTCCCTCGTCATCCTACGAGAGGGCCATCCTCGGTACTCACACTTATCTTGAGTCTTTTAGTAGTATCCATTAACTTATCTATGAACTGTATAGGCAACCAAGTAGTCCTTTACCGCGGACGCGGCTATTCGAATAGATGATGTTAACCCTGCAGGGGTGTACTTCTTCATACACGCTCTCACCACTTACCGTCGTTTACACGACATGTACTCGACAACCTTCAAGCGGAAGCCCAACGAGGGTGTCGGCCACGGCCTACCTAAACACTCAAGTCTCTAGTCCAGGTTTATCGCCTATCCAGGTTCCATCCGCAGGGAGTCCGACCGAGGTTTCCACATAGGGCCCCGAACGATGTGAAGGGGTTCCCGAGACACCAAACGGGTGACTCGGTACACCGTGCCATGGTGTATCTACCGCATCATAGCCCACCCCTAGGGTCAGCGCTACGCACGGCCGCCAACACATAACCTACAAACACCAGAAACTATTTGCAACTCCTGGACAGAGTACTGGGGTGATTAAGAAGCCGAGAGGGTCAATTAAGGATCCAAATGCATGGTAGTAGCTGATTCTTAAAATCACACATACAGATCTCAGTTCTTAGGGACGGCCTCAATGAAACAACCCACCATGTACTCCTACATGGCCTCTCATCGATACCTTTACCAAATCATGTTCAACACATTCCTCACATTACCGACATAATCATTTCACTCTAGCCCATCACCCAGATGAACCAGACCTGACACAACTCTAAGCATAGCAGGCATAGCAAGGTAGGAAACACATACATGGCTCAATCAACTCCTACACATGCTAGTGGGTTTCACCTAGTTACTGTGGCAATGACAGGTCATGCAGAGGATAAGGGTTCAACTACCGCAGCACACAGCAGTTTGAAACGTTGTTGTCTTAATGCAGTAAATGAGAGCAGAGGCGAGAACATGGGATTGTATCGATATGATCAATGGGGCTGCTTGCCTGATGGAGTAGTAGTAGGATACTGCCCTTAAGTTGGATACTCGGAGATATCCTTGGAGGCAGAACCTACCACGAAGGACACACAGAACATAATCAACACATGGCAATATGCGACAATATGATGCATGCTATGACATGGCAAAATGATGTGTCCTGCCTAATGCAAAAAGTTGAAGTTCTTATGCATAATAAGTGTATTAGCTTGTTTCACCTAAACAGCAAGGTTAAAGTGTTTTTTCATGCATGAAACCATTACAGATGGATAGATTGAATTTTTCTGATCATTTTTCATGTATAATTTGTTTGATTTGGAGCTATGGTTGATTTTCTATGATTCTTAGAAGTTTAGGCTATTTTCTGGAATTTCCTATATGAAAATAAATCCAGAAATTAAATAATTGCGTTAGCACTGCGTCACTGTGACGTCAGCGAGTCAAAGGCGCCAGGGGCCAGTCAAACCTGACCAATGGGGCCCACTGGTCAATGACTCTGTGCACTAACTACGTTTAGTTAGTCTAATTAACTGGGCAGGGCCCACTAGTCAGTGACTATACTAGTTAAACTAACCTAGTTAATTAGCACTAACAGAGTAATTTGTCGGGCGGGGCCCGCATGTCAGTGAGAGAGAGGGGGAAGTCAACCTGACTCGGTGGGGTCAAACCTCGCCGGTCAGCGGTCAGCGCCTGCCGGCGTTTAGCCGCCGGCGAGGCCAGACGCGGTGGTGTGCTGCGGGATTTGCCCACAGGGCACCATTTGCTGCGCGGAGAGCAGCTACGGGCAGCTGGTGCTCGCCCGCATCCAGCCGTGGTGATGGCGTGGCCGGGAAGTGGCCGGAGCATGGCC
>NC_053028.1:132920988-132984722 GCF_003073215.2 Triticum urartu
TTGATGCTATTGAAAAGATGTCGTGTCCCAAGGACATCAAAGGTATAAGAAGTTTCCTTGGTCACGCAGGTTTTTATAGGACGTTCTTTAAAGACTTCTCTAAAATTTCTAGGCCTCTAACTAATCTTTTACAAAAAGATGTTCCTTTTGTCTTTGATGGTGATTGTGTAGAAGCATTTGAAATACTTAAGAAAGCCTTGATTTCTGCACCTTTTGTCTTTAATACTCTAGATGCATGCTGGATAGCGGTCGATGAGTGGAGTAATAGTAGTAGATGCAGGCAGGAGTCGGTCTACTTGTCTCGGACGTGATGCCTATATACATGATCATACCTAGATATTCTCATAACTATGCTCAATTCTGTCAATTGCTCAACAGTAATTTGTTCACCCACCGTAGAATACTTATGCTCTTGAGAGAAGCCACTAGTGAAACCTATGGCCCCCGGGTCTCTTTCTCATCATATCAATCTCCATTACTTTATTATTGCTTTGCTTTTACTTTGTTTTTACTTTTTACTTTGCATCTCTAATACCAAAAATACCAAAAATATTATTTATCATCTCTATCAGATCTCACTTTCGTAAGTGACTGTGAAGGGATTGACAACCCCTAAGCGCGTTGGTTGCGTTGAGCTATTGTTTTTGTGTAGGTACGAGGGACTCGCACGTAGCCTCCTACTGGATTGATACCTTGGTTCTCAAAAACTGAGGGAAATACTTACGCTACTTTGCTGCATCATTCTCTCCTCTTCGGGGAAATCCAACGCAGTGCTCAAGAGGTAGCATTGTCCTATCTTGTGATGAATGCCAAAGAATTGGTAATATTAGTAGACGTCAAGAAATGCCTATGAATTATTCACTTGTTATCAAACCATTTGATGTTTAGGGCTTTGATTATATGGGATTGTTTCCTTCCTCTAATGGCTATACACATATTTTAGTTGCTGTTGATTACGTTACTAAGTGGGTAGAAGCTATTCCAACTAGTAGTGCTGATCATAACACCTCTATTAAGATTCTTAAAGAAGTTGTTTTCCCGAGGTTTGGAGTCCCTAGATATTTAATGACTGATGGTGGTTCACATTTTATTCATGGTGCTTTTCGTAAGATGCTTGCTAAGTATGATGTTAACCATAGAATTGCATCTCCATACCACCCACAATCTAGTGGTCAAGTAGAACTAAGTAATAGAGAGCTTAAATTAATTTTGCAAAAGATTGTTAATAGATCTAGAAAGAATTGGTCCAAGAAACTTGATGATGCATTATGGGCCTATAGAACTGCATACAAAAATCCTATGGGTATGTCTCCATATAAAATGGTTTATGGTAAAGCATGTCATTTACCTCTTGAACTAGAACATGAGGCATATTGGGCCACTAAAGAGCTCAATTATGATTTCAAACTTACTGGTGTGAAGAGGCTATTTGACATTATCTCACTTGATGAATGGAGAACCCAGGCCCATGAGAATGCCAAACTGTTTAAAGAAAAGGTTAAAAGATGGCATGATAAAAGGATACAAAAGTGTGAGTTTAATGTAGGTGATTATGTTTTGCTATACAACTCTTGTTTAAGATTTTTTGTAGGCAAACTCCTCTCTAAATGGGAAGGTCCTTACATTATCGAGGAGGTCTATCGTTCTGGTGCCATAAAAATCAATAACTTCGAAGGCACAAATCCGAATGTGGTGAACGGTCAAAGAATCAAATATTATATCTCAGGTAATCCCACAAATGTTGAAACCAATGTTATTGAAACCGTAACCCCGGAGGAATGCATAAGGGACACTTTCCAGAACGTTTCAGACTCCGAAAAGGAATAGGTATGTGGTACGGTAAGTAAACCGGCTCCAAAACGGTTCTGATAGCAATTTTTCTCCGTTTTGGAATATTTAAGAAAAATAGGAAAATAAGAAGTAGTCCGGAAAGGACATGAGGCGTCCACGAGGGTGGAGGGCGCGCCCCCTGCCTCGTGGGCACCTCGTGTGCTCTCCGGACTCTGTTTTCTTGCACAATACTTCTTTTGGTCGGTAAAAATTCATTATATAATCTCCCAAAGGTTTTGACCACTGTGCCATGCAAATATCCTCTGTTTTTGTTTCGAGCTGTTTTTCTGACAGATCTAGATCATCATGACAATTTCAAGCGCCCCCAAGGACAAGTTCTTTGAGAAGGTTATCAATCCCTACCTCGCGGAGGTGATGCAACACCCTCAAACAATTGAGATGCGTGATGGGTTGTTGCACATCCGCGATGTCGAGGGACCAAGGAGGACCGGAAGCGTGGAGACAAGACTCGAAGCAATGGAGCAACAAGTTTTCAAGTGCCAGGGGATGGTGGAACACGGACTCAACGCCAACCACATGATGATCACGGAGTTCACCAACAACCACAAGCTGGATGCCAAGAGCATTGGGGAGACCATCCTCAAGCTTCACGAGAAGATCGAGCATCTCCAAGCCCAAATCTATGACCTGCAAAACCAAAACTATGAGTATGAATATAGATTCAAGAGGATGAGTTTGGCTGTAGATTTGAGGATCCCGGAGACTCAATCATCCTTCTACGATGGTGAGCCTATGCCTTCGAAGATGGACGACAAGCCTACATCATCAACAACTCCATCATCACCACTTCCGAGGAATTGAGTATTGGGTATGGGCACTCCCCTTGGCAACTGCCAAGCTTGGGGGAGTGCCTCGGCATCGTATCACAATCACACTTCTCTCTTTACCGTTTTTCTTAGTTTGATCCTTTTGGTAATATCTTGATCTAGTAGAATAAAGTTTTAGTATGATCTAGTCTTGAGTTTTGCTTTATGATCCTTCTATGTAATCGAGTCCGTGAGCTATATATAATAAAGATTAGTATTGAGTCAAGGGCTTGGTTATCTTGCTATGATCTTGAGGGAATAAAAGAAAAGAACAAAAATAAATAAATAGATCATATTGATCTTATGGAGAGTAATGACTTCACATATAAAAGAGTATGATGAATAAAAGTTGTGAGAGTTGACAAACATGATTTTGGTCATCGTTGCAATTAATAGGAAGTAATAAAGAAAGAGAGGTTTTCACATACAAATATATGATCTTGGACATATTTTATGATTGTGAGCACTCATTAAAATATGACATGCTAAAGAGTTGATGTTGGACAAGGAAGACAACGTAATGGGTTATGTTTTCTTATACCCGAAATAAAGTATATTGTCATGGATCATCCAACATGTTGAGCTTGCCTTTCCCCCTCATGCTAGCCAAATTCTTTGCACCAAGTAGAGATACTACTTGTGCTTCCAAATATCCTTAAACTCAGTTTTGCCGTGAGAGTCCACCATATCTACCTATGGATTGAGTAAGATCCTTCAAGTAAGTTGTCATGTTGCATGCAATAAAAATTGCTCTCTAAATATGTGTGATCTATTAGTGTGGAGAAAATAAGCTTTATACAATCTTGTGATGTGGAAGCAATAAAAGCGATGGACTGCATAATAAAGGTCCATATCACAAGTGGCGATATAAAGTGACGTTCTTTCGCATTAAGATTTCGTGCATCCAACCATAAAAGCACATGACAAGCTCTGCTTCCCTCTGCGAAGGGCCTATCTTTTACTTCTGTCTTTTAGCTTATACAAGAGTCATGGTGATCTTCACCTTTCCTTTTTACATTTTATCCTTTGGCAAGCACATTGTGTTGGAAAGATCCTGATATATACACACAATTGGATGTAAGTTATCATGAACTATTATTGTTGACATTACCCTTGAGGTAAAAGGTTGGGAGGCAACACTATAAGCCCCTATCTTTCTCTGTGTCCGATTAAAACTCCATAACCATAAGTATTGCATGAGTGTTAGCAATTGTGAAAGACTAAATGATAGTTGAGTATGTGGACTTGCTGAAAAGATCTTATATTGACTCTTTCCTATGTTATGATAAACTGCAATTGCTTCAATGACTGGGATTATAGTTTGTTAGTTTTCAATGAAGTTTCTGATTCATACTTTACATTGTGAATAGATTGTTACTTTAGCATAAGAAATTATATGACAATATATATTTATGTTGCTGTTATAAGAATAATCATGATGCCCTCATGTTCGTATTTTATTTTATCGACACCTCTATCTCTAAACATGTGGACATATTTCTCGTTATCGGCTTCCGCTTGAGGACAAGCGAGGTCTAAGCTTGGGGGAGTTGATACTTCCATTTTGCATCATGCTTCTATATCAATATTTATTGCATTATGGGTTGTTATTACACATTATGTCACAATACTTATGCCTATTCTCTCTTATTTTACAAGGTTTACATGAAGAGGGAGAATGCCGGTAGCTGGAATTCTGGGCTAGAAAAGGAGCAAATATTAGAGACCTATTCTGCGTAACTCCAAAAGTCCTGAAACTTCACGGAGGCACGTTTTGGAATATATAAAAAATACTGGAGAAAGAATCAACCAGAGGGGGCCCACACCCTGGCCACGAGGGTGGGGGCGCGCCCTACCCCCTGGGCTCGTCCCCCTATCTTGTTGGCCCCCTGGCAGGCCTCCGGAGCCCACTTCTTCTATATGAAGTCTTTCGTCCGAGAAAAAAATCAGAAGCAAACTTACGGGATGAAACTCCACCGCCACGAGGCAGAATCTTGGCAGAACCAATCTAGGGCTCTGGCAGAACTGTTTTGCCGGGGAAACATCCCTCCGGGAGGGGGAAATCATCACCATCGATCATCTCAGCGGAAGGGGGTCAATCTCTATCAACATCTTCACCAGCACCATCTCATCTCAAACCCTAGTTCATCTCTTGTATCCAATCTTTGTCTCCAAACCTCAGATTGGTACATGTGGGTTGCTAGTAGTGTTGATTACTCCGTGTAGTTGATGCTAGTTGGTTTATTTGGTGAAAGATCATATGTTCAGATCCTTTATGCATATTAATACCCCTCTGATTATGAACATGAATATGATTTGTGAGAAGTTACTTTTGTTCCTGAGGACATGGGAGAAGTCTTGCTATAAGTAGTCATGTGAATTTGGTATTCGTTCGATATTTTGATGAGATGTATGTTGTCTTTCCTCTAGTGGTGTTATGTGAACGTCGACTACATGACACTTCACCGTTTTTTGGGCCTAGAGGAAGGCATTGGGAAGTAATAAGTAGATGATGGGTTGCTAGAGTGACAAAAGCTTAAACCCTAGTTTATGCGTTGCTTCGTAAGGGGCTGATTTGGATCCATATGTTTCATGCTATGGTTATGTTTACCTTAATACTTCTTTTGTAGTTGCGGATGCTTGCAATAGGGTTAATCATAAGTGGGATGCTTGTCCAAGGAAGGGCAGTACCCAAGCACCGGTCCACCCACATATCAGATTATCAAAGTAACAAACGCGAATCATATGAGCGTGATGAAAACTAGCTTGACGATAATTCCCATGTGTCCTCGGGAGTGTTTTCCTTTATATAAGAGTTTGTCCAGGCTTGTCCTTTGCTACAAAAAGGATTGGGCCACCTTGTTGCACCTTATTTACTTTTATTACTTGTTACCCGTTACAAATTACCTTATCACAAAACTATCTGTTACCGATAATTTTAGTGCTTGCAGAGAATACCTTATTGAAAACCGCTTGTCATTTCCTTCTACTCCTCGTTGGGTTCGACACTCTTACTTATCGAAAGGACTACGATAGATCCCCTATACTTGTGGGTCATCACGCGTCAGTGGAATGTCAGTGTCCACAGGATCCGGACTCGACCAATCGGGACTGGGGGGGAACGGTCAGTGGCGTAGGCAGGGGGAGGAGGGGGGACGTTGCGGCGCCGCGGGACGTGACACCGAATGGACATCGGTTTAAGGCGACCGCGACGGGCGACGTTGGCAACATTAACCCCTATTTGGTGCAGCAGGCGCCGCGCGCGGGCTGCGCATTTACGCGACGACGCCACGTTAGCAGCGGCCTCGCGAAGGGAAGCATGGAGGCCGAGGTTTACGGCGACGAGGAGCCCCGGCGCAACGGCGACCAGGAACTGAACGACCGCCTCACTCGCTACCCGAACCGAGAACACCCATGCTCCCACCTGAACCGCTTGCAGCCGTTCCGGCGGGGCACAAAAGAACTACGAAAGGGGGGGGGAGACGCCGTCGCAAGTGAAGCACTATGCGACGAATGGCACGACGACCTAGACGGTGCCGGGAATCCAAAGCGAGGGGAACTCTGAGGTATCGAAAGGGACTCCGAAAAGGAAGGAGGCCACGACATGGGAGCGGAAGGAGATACCTGGGCGAGGGGCGAGGTCAATGATTGTGGCGGGGGGCGTCTCGACGGGGCACCCAGCAGCCGCAGAGTGGCCAGGGCGACGGGCAAGGAGCGGAGCCGACACCCCCTCCAGCGCATCCGCGGCGCCAACATGGGGCAGGGAGAGTGGTGGGTGTGGTGGAGATGGAGTGGCAGCGACGGAGGGATCGCCGCCATCGCCCGGCGGGCCGCCAGGCGGGTCGCACGAGCCCCCCATCCTCGCCGCCGTCATTACTAAGATATCTCGTCATGGATTCGTATAATGTCACTCTATATCGAGGATCTGAATGCCGTAAGCAATGTAAAGGGCATAAATAAAGTTAGTTATTACCATAAGATGTGGTTTGAAATGAAAGTCTTAGCTAAAATCAAGCTCTGCTTAGGTTTAGAACTTGAGCACCTTCATCAAGGAGATCTCAATAACCAGTCTGCATAGTTAAGATCCCTTAACATGGATAAAGATCCGTTCAAACCTTGAAAGGATAATGTGGAAGGTTATGAAAACGTGGTTAAAGGGGGAAGCTCTCTCCTTTAACTTTACTAAACCAAGTGATAATCTTGCTGGTCTTTTCACAAAGTCTCTACCAGCATCAAGTTTTCAAAGACGTGTTCGTGGCATTGGTAGGAGGAATCTTGGAGAGTTGCAAGGTTCAGGCGTAGTGACCCCCCTAATCGTAGGTATTTGATGACACTAAAGATCGTTGGTCCAGTAGATATAAGTACATTACCGTTAAGGTTCCAACAATATTCAACAAAGAAAAAAAATCACGTATATATGCAAGAGAAGAAATTAGCTAGAGAGAACAAAGAAATCAAGCTGGGCCACAGAATCTCTCGAGCTTAAAATAAATCTGATGTCATATTCTCAACTAATATCTCATGGAGTATATATACGGCCAGTAGTGGACTTTGCTTTTCTTGGCGACACTATGATGATCTGTTGGAAGTTACTACTGTTCAATGTTGTTGAGACGTCTCGACATGTGATGCTGAGGCCACACGTGGCTGGCGGCGTTGTTAAAGATTCAAGGCATTTGAGGTTCTACGTCACATTCAGAAAAAGGGTTTCCCCCGCTTTGTATCTGTCACATTAACCAACGGAAATTCACTACCAGAATTTACCCAATTGCCGACGGCCAAATCTATGCCGACGGCCCCCGTCGGCATCAACAGATCTATCCCGACGGCACAGGTCAGGCCGTCGGCGTAGAAACGCCTTCGGCATACATACACCTATGCCGACGGGGGCCGTCGGCACAGACGGGCCGTCGGCATCCCAATAAATATGCCTACGGCGGCCGTCGGCATAGAGGCTGTCTTCGGCATATCTGTGTGCCCGACTGCCCAGGCGGCGACATCCTTTGACGGCGTGAAGCCTACGCCGACGGGGCCTAACGGTGGCCGTCGACATATCTTCCACGTCATCGATCCGCGTGATCTGCCACATCAACGATCCGAAACGCTCACTGGTCCGTGGGGTGGCATATCTATGCCGACAGCCTTGCCGTCGGCATAGGCTTGGCCCATGGACGGTCCCACGTCATCGATCCGCGCCATATGCCACGTCATCGATCCATGGCTCTACCCTTCTGTGGCTGTAGCTATGCCGACGGCCTAGCCGTAGGCATAGATTTCTAATATTTTTTCATATTTTATTTATTTTCTCTTTTTCCTTTTTAATTTTTTTCAAATAATTAATAACTTATGTGCTTATTAATTATATATATATTATTATATATCGATTGCCCTCACGGGCGTCGCTTCCGTCGTGTTACGGAGAGGGGAGACGGGACGGGGTACCTGGGGGGTAGCAATGCCGCCAGGTGTTGCGGTGGGCCCTCCTACGGTTGTGGAAGCATGGTGGCAGGCGCAGGCACCCGGCACGCGGCTCCGGGGTGTGCCCCTCCCCTCACGGGCGTCGCTGCCGCCGTGTCCCGAAGGGGGGAAACGGCAACGTCGGGCCGACATGGAGGGAATCTTGGGGTGGGTTGGGTCGGGACTGTGTTGGGGGTGTAGCTATGGGCTGGGCTATGACAACCAGGTGAAAAGGTCCACCGGTCAAACCCCGTGCGGTGAAAGCCAAAGGGCTAGACCTGACGGTCGTCTGTGTCAGGGTTAGACGGGACAGTGTACCTGGGGGGTAGCAATGCCGCGAGGTGTCGCAGTGGGCCCTCCTACGGTTGTGGAAGCGTAGTGGCAGGCTCAGGCACCCGACACGCGGCTCCGGGGTGTGCCCCCCTCACGGGCGTCGCTGCCACCGTGTCACGAAGAGGGGAAACGGCCACGTCGGGCCGACACGGAGGGAATCTTGGGGTGGGTTGGGCCGGGACGGTGTTGGGGGGTCTAGCTATGGGCTGGGCTATGAAAACCAGGTGAAAAGGTCCACCGGTCAAACCCCGTCCGGCGAAAGTCAAAGGGCTAGACCCAGCGGTCGTCTTTGTCAGGGTTAGACGGGACGGGGTACCTGGGGGTAGCAATGCCGCTAGGCGTTGCGGTGGGCCCTCCTACAGTTGTGGAAGCATGGTGGCAGGCGCAGGCACTCGACACGCGGCTCAGGGGCGTGGCCCCCCCTCACGGACGGCGATGACACGGTAGTAGACGTTCTGCGGTAACGATGCGGCGTTAATATTACTAAATACGTACTCGGAGCGCGATAAAATCATGAGTTTTTTTGCACGACGTGGGCACATGTGCTATAGGAACGATGTCATTTTTTCATAATTTTTGGTGATGGAGAAGTATCCGAAAAATTACCTCTACGCGGATTGCCCTCCGCGTGTCTACGGCTATGGCCGGCGGCCTCCGGGGGCTAGCATGCCGCCAAATCTTGCGCCGGCGGCCTCTCACAAGTCTGGAAGTGTTGTCGCGGTTGCAAACGCCCGGCACGCGTTTCCGGGGTGTGCCCCCCTCACGGACGGCGCTGCCGCCGGCACCTGGAGGGGGGAAACGGACGCGTGGGGTCTACACGGAGGGGATCTTGCTGTGGTTCTGGCCCGGATGTTGCTCTAGAGTGTTCCTATGGGCTGACCTAACACAACCGGGTGGGGAGGTCCACTGGTCAAAGCCCGTCCGTGCAAAGTATGTAGAAACTGAAAATTTGATGTGATTAATTTAAGTGAATCCTTAATTATGTTGTGTGGCGTGCAAAAAAGCAGAGGATGGCAGATAATCAGTGGATGTACAGTGGTTTTATCCGTCGGAATCGAGTAACATCAGAGTGGATCGCGAAAACCGATGTGTATTTGAAGGAGATATTCCGTCGTCCAATGAGAATTATCCCACCATGCCCCTGTGCGAGATGTGCCAGACGTCACCGTAGAAATCAGACGGACATGAGTGAGCATCTTCGCACGCACGGATATATGCCAAACTTTGACATGCCGCCGATAAACATAGCCGAGCAGGACAGTGGTAGAGAGGAGGTGATGCGACAACGCATCGATGGATATGAGGACGACGGGGTCAGGGACATGCTAGATGATGTCATTGTTGCAGAAACGGCAAATGCGACACCTTCAGAGAATGAACCAGAGGAGCCGGAGGCAACCGCAAAGGCCTTCTTGGAGGTCTTGGCCTCGTCGAAGAAACCTCTTTATGCGGGTGCGAAAATATCTCAGCTGGATGCCGTCTCGCAACTGATTGCAGTCAAGGCTGAGTATGGCTGTAGCCAAAAATGCTTCGAAGCATTCCTGGGAGTATGGGCTAACAGCCTCCCTGAGGGTCATGAACTGCCGAAAAGCATGTACGATACAAAGAAAATCATGAAGGCACTCTCTATGGATTATGAGAAAATAGATGTTTGCCCGAAGAATTGCCTTTTGTTTAGGCACGAGTATGCGGATGACAAGTACTGTAGGAAGTGCGGTTCGTCTCGGTACATTGAGGTGACCGGTGAGGATGGTGAGAAAAAGCAGCTAACCATCCCCGTTAAGGTTCTTCGATATCTTGATTTTATAAAAAGACTGCAGCGCCTTTTCATCACGAAGGAGTCTGCCAAAATGATGAAGTGGCACAAGGAAGGTATAAGGTACAATCCAAAAAAAATCATACATCCATCGGGAGGGGAAGCATGGAAGTCATTCAATGAAGAATACCCCGAGGAAGCAGCCGAGGCTGGGAATGTCAGAATAGCCATATCAAGTGATGGGTTGAATCCATATGGTATGTCGTCCAATCCATACAGCTGCTGGCCTGTGTTTGTAATTCCGCTCAATCTTCCTCCTGGTGCCCTAATGCAACGGAAGACCATGTTCTTGTCGCTCATCATTCCGGGGCCTGACTACCCGGGGAAGCAGTTGGGTGTGTTTATGCAGCCGCTTGTGGATGCTTTGCACCATTCTTGGTATTTTCCGAGGTTGACATACGACCGGGATTTGCAGAGAAATTTCTTGATGAAAGTTTGGTTGCACTATTGCATGCATGACTTTCCCGGCTATGCTCTATTCTGCGGATGGTGTACAAGTGGTAAGATGCCATGCCCAGTGTGCATGCAGGCTCTGCGAATGATTTGGCTGAGTAAGGGTGGCAAGTATGTAGCCTTTGACCTACATCGACAGTTCCTCCCTCCAGACCATCCAGACAGGGAAGACAAGAAGAACTTCAAGAAAGGCCGGGTTGTTCATGAAGTAACCGAGATTCCAACATTTTCGGGGGCAGATGTTCTTGCTCAGCTAAAAGCTCTCAAGCCTAAAGTCAAAGGCAAAGGCAAAGCCAAAGCCAAAGGCTTCGAGGGATATGGTGAGACGCACAACTGGACGCACATTACCCCCTTCTCGCAGCTTCCCTATTTCAAGGACCTCAAACTTCCTTACAATATTGATGTGATGCACACCGAAAAGAATGTGGCAGAGTCACTTTTCCACACGATCCTCAACATTCCTGATAAGACGAAGGATAACGTAAAAGCTAGAGCCGATCAACAGAGAATTTGTGATAGACCACGCCTGAACATGAAGCCTCCCACAGGCGGTCGAAAAAACTGGTTCAAGCCAGATGCTGACTTTGTCCTTAAACCGCCAGAAAAAAAAGAAGTACTTATCTGGCTGAAACAAATTTTGAAGTTCACCGATGGTTATGCATCGAATATAAGTAAGGGAGTCAATCTTTCAACGGGCAAAGTGACCGGCCTGAAGAGTCATGACTACCATGTATGGATTGAGCGGATAATGCCGGTGATGGTTCGAGGCTATGTCCCCGAGCATGTCTGGCGAGTGCTTGCCGAGCTTAGCCATTTCTTCCGCACGCTCTGTGCTAAAGAAGTAAGTAAAGAGGTGATTGAAAAATTGCATAAGAAGGCACCGGAGTTGATAGTCAAGCTAGAGAAGATCTTTCCGCCAGGCTTCTTTACTCCGATGACACATCTCATTCTGCACCTCGCGAACGAGGTATTGTTGGGGGGCCCTGTGCAAAATCGCTGGCAGTACGGCCCTGAGAGGCAGAACAAGCATCTCCGACGGAAATGTGGAAACAAAGCTAAGATTGAAGCTTCCATAGCTGAGGCAGTTATCCTAGAGGAGGTGTCAGACCTCAGGACATCATACTATCCAGACCATGTTCCCCATCTGCATAACAAGGTGCCTCGATACAATATAGAAGAGCCCAAGTATCAACCCAGGCTCGATCTATTCAACGCGCAAGGTGGGAGGGCTGGGGCCTCGAAATCTTATAACATGCCACGACAAGAGTGGGAGGACCTCATGTTCTATATCTTGCACAACATCAAGGAAGTTGAGGAAGTGTGGATGAGGTAATACCACTAGACCATTCCTTTATGTCTTCCACATCATCATGTTTCATGTTCACTTAGTCCCGGTCTAACACCGCTTATCTTTTTTTAGTGATTTCGTTCAAGAGGAATGGACGGGAGTGAATCCTCCTACTGAGGCGGAGGCACTTACTCTTCTCCGTCATGGAAACCCTGGACGTAAAAATTTTGTTGCTTGGTTCATGGAGAAAGTAATTTTCCACAATCCCCTGTTAAATACCTACTTCAACATTTATTAGTTAACCGAACTAATGCACGCAACAATTTCCATTATACTTGTAGGGAAAAGATTCGAACATATATATGGATGATGAATTGAGATGGGTTTCCATGGGTTTTGACCCTGCCGTCGTGACATGTAAAAAGTATGATGTGAATGGGTATCGCTTCCATACAGAGGAGCATCAAAACAGCCGCCCCGATCCCAAAACTATAAATACTGGAGTGTACACCCCTGGTCAAAATTCAGTAGACTACTACGGAAGGGTACAAAATATATACGAGGTTAAATTCCGCCAGGGGCGTGAGACCCTAAGTCTGCCTGTGTTCAAATGCCGATGGTTCGATCCGCAGGAGGGGGTAAAACATACGCCTTCCATTGGTTTGGTCGAAGTTAAACCATCAACCGTCTATGCCGGAGCCGATCTCTTCATTGCGGCTACCCAAGCTACACAAGTATATTATCTACCTTACCCATGCCAGAAAGTGTATCTAAAGGGTTGGGAAGTTGTGTTCAAGGTGTCGCCACATGGTAAGCTACCAGACCCGAATGAAGACGATTACTACAACATTAACCCCATGACATACGAGGGAGTGTTCTATCAAGAGCAACCTGATGATGATGATGATGATGTGGTTAGAAACGATGACGCTAGACCATTGGGTGATGATGATGTGGACCCAAACGTCGACGATGCACGGAATGATGGTGAGACCATTGTCAATGAAAATGACATACTTATGCTAGAAAAGTTAAACAAAGACGCTGACGACGAGGAAGAGCCTCCACCTCCGTCGGACAATGAAGATGATATGATTGATAGTGATGATGAGACGGACCGAGAAAGAGGTTACAATAGTGATGATTCATATGGGTTCTAGCAGATGTACGTTTCAAGTATTTTTTTCTATAGTTTAGGAATATGCCTTTTTATGCATTTTTATTAATGTTTTTATTATCATGCCTTTTCCTAAATTTCATTAATTTACTAATTGCTTTTTCTCTTTTCAATGCAGGTTCGTGGAACATGGGCAAGGGGAAGGCCGACGGCGTGGGTTTCCTATGCAAGGTCGTCGGCCTGCCTAGTTGGAGTGGTCGAGCACGTAATCCTCCCCCTCGGCTACTTGACGATGACTCCTCACAGGGAGGTCGAGGGAGAGGTGCCCCTAGAGGAGGAGGGGGCGGGGGGAGAGCCTCTAGAGGACGAGGTGCTGGGGGGAGAGCCACTACAGGGGGTCGCGGCCAGAAAGAGCGCACCCTCACCGACTTAGGGGTGTTGTCTTCGAGGCCCTCCTCTAGTGAGGTACCCTCCTCTAGTGAGGCAGGCGAGGAGGAGGAGGAGGAGGTGGAGGAGGAGGCAGGCGAGGAGGAGGAGGAGGAGGAGGAGGAGGTTGGGGAGGAGGTTGGGGAGGGGGAGGCAGGCGAGGAGGAGGGTGGTGGCGGGGATGATGGTGGTGACGGGAAGGGGGTTGACACGAAGGGGTGGCTGCGTGGCAACGCAAAGCTGCCAAAGCAGGTTCCTGCTACTGAGGAGCAGAAGTGGCTCATTGAGCCCATGGGAAAAGAGTAAGTGGTTCATTATGTTGCTTGTCACATGCTTATTCCGGTTGTTATTTATTTTTCTTGTGACATGCTAATAGTTCATTCTTTTGCAGCAACTGGATATATTCTAAAGGGGTCCGTATTCCCAACGGCCTCATCACCGTCTTACTGAAGTTATATTGGCCAGGGTTGTACTGTCCTGATCCAGTCAGGCAGCCGGACCGTCGGGTTTTGGCCACGAGCTGGGACCATTGGGAAGCGGCCCGTCACGCGGACCATGAGACCCATGCCAAGGCCGTGATCACTACTTTCTGGGTGAGTTCTCTTCAGAAGCACAAGTCCATTCTAGTTTCATGAATGATTTAACTCATGGCTTCTCCCATTCTTGTTTCATGCATGATTGTAGAAATTCTATCGAGTTCTTCCAGAGCACAGGGCTAGAGCAGACCAGATCGTGCTGCGCCAATGCAAGAAGAAGGCCCGCCAGATGCAGTACGAGGTGCGCTATGTGGCCATCTCCACATACTACCACGACTATCTTGGTGTGAAGATGACCAAGGAAGAAGCGCGGAGGATGGGCATTACCTTGGAGAGGCCCGAGTTCTTGGCGGTAAGTATAAAAGATTTTTCATTATGCTTTCATTATGCTTTCATTACCTTGTGGTACATTATGTTTTATTCTTTATGCTTCCATAACACCAATTTGGACACACCTACATGCCATTATGCTTTTATTATGTAGGTGTGTCCAAATTGGTGTTATGGAAAAGACGAGTCCTGGGCGGCACTGGTGGATCTTTGGTGTGATGAGGCTGGAGCCTGGGCGGCTATGAGAACCAAAAATAAGGCTAACCGAGGGACGGAGGGAGTACATGCTCAGGGAAACCGAAACCACTATCTCCACAAGGCAGTTAATGTATGACTAACCCCATTAAACATTCTTCTTCTTCTGTTTACCATCACTTTCTTATGTATGACTAACCTCTGTTTGGTGGTGCAGGAGGAGAAACTGAAGCGGCCGCTCTCAGACATGCAGGCGTGGGAGATCGCCCATACGCGGAAGGACTCCAAGCCTGGCGAGCCCCAGTACTACGGCAAGAAGACCGCGGGGAGGAAGCAGGCCTACTCTGAAGCGTATCTGAAGTTGCATCCTGACACACCTGACCCCATTGCGGCGCCTCTGGACGACAGGGCGGTGGTGAGCATGGGGCCCAAGGAGCACGGTCGGGAGGCGGTTCTCGATGCTGTGATCACTCCTAGTATCTCCTACACACAACTTCGTCGGATCGACCCGAGCCTGAGCCAGCGCACGAGCCAGCCAGTCACCAGTACACAGTCCCTCTTTCAGGCGCAACAATCTGTAAGTATTTTCCCTCTTATCTTCATTGCTCACTTCATTTTCCGCATTTAGTAGTTTTATGAGTTTCATCATGTCATACCGTAGGCCTACATGGAGTACACACGCCAGGAGACCATGGCGTGGCATCAGAGGCTTTATGAACACCAAGTGCAGAGGGATAGCCAGATGCAGCAGGCTTTTCAGGATATGGCGGCCGGCAGATGTCCTCAGTTCCCTCCAGCACAATGCCCTCCAGCACAACCAGTGCTGATGAGCTTTGAGGAGTTTGTGGCACAGAACGCTGGCCCCTCGCCGGTTAGTTCATCCCCAATCTATTCACCCAAAGCATGTCATGCCTTTCAACACAGTCATATATCTTGTGCATATGTCTTTTCAACATCCAGGGAACATGTGGATCTACCGTTGGCGGCGGTCTTCGCAGCACTCCGGAGACACGGAGCCCGACCACTCCGATCCACGGAGGCGGAGGCGGTCTTGGCGGTAGCGCTGCCGCTAGCACTGACGACCTGGGCTTTGGCCGTCTTGGCGGTGACGACCTCCGCGGTGCTCGATGATCCTTGTGTGGTGATGATGCTTGAGATGACTTGTGTGTGGTGATGATCATTTACATAACTTGTGTGCTTCTCTATATGCTTATGTTGGTTGTGATGATGTTCATTTAGAGACTTGCGTGTGATGATGCTTATGCATATATTGTTGTGATGGTGCCTGATGATATCCCGTTGTGTTTTATATGTCTATCTCATCATATATATCTGCTGATATGTGCTGCTATTTGAATTGAATTGATCTGAAAACAAACAGAAAAAAGAAAAAAAAAGCAAAAGCAAACTATGCCGACGGCTAGGCCGTCGGCATAGGGCTAGCGTGAGCTCCCAGTAGCTGACACGTGGGCGCCTATGCCGACGGCCTAGCCGTCGGCATAGTTTTTAAACTAAGCCGAGGGCCAGGCCGTCGGCATAGGCGCCCACGTGTCAGCTACTGGGGGCTCTGTATGCACGACTATGCCGACGGCCTGGCCGTCGGCTTAGTTTAAAAACTATGCCGACGGCTAGGCCGTCGGCATACACCTGGTCCTAGAGCAGCGGCTGGTCGCCACGTGGCATTCCTATGCCGACGGCGTCGGCATAGGTTTTGCCTAAGCCGACGGCCAGGCCGTCGGCATAGGGGTGCCACGTGGCGATCAGTCACTGGGCAGACTTGACGGCGGCCGCCGTTATGCGTGATAGTTGCCGACGGCCTGGGCCGTCGGCATCGATGTACGGCCCCCGTCGGCGTATCATATATGCCGACGGCTTTTCTAAGCCGACGGCCTCCCTGGCTGTGCCGACGCATATTTTGCCGACGGCCCTATGCCGACGGGGGCCGTCGGCATAGGTCTACTCCGACGGGACTCAGGCCTATGCCGACGGCCCTGGCCGTCGGCATAGGGGGCGATTCCGGTAGTGATTAGTGGAAGACTCGTTAGTGGAATTGCCGGGGATGTCAGGGTCCAGCTTCTACTTCAGTACTGTCTTGATTTTTCTTTATCCGTGTGTCAGCAGCGTGCATGCTTTCCTGTGTATAAGCCATGCTGTGGATGACTCATTGTAACTTGTAAGTCGTTCACCATGTGCGATGTTATGTGCAACTTTCATTTTTTTTTTTTGCGGGGTATGTTATGTGCAACTTTCAACGCTGTGCATAATGCCTACGTGCAGAAGAAACAGTAGGAAAAGGAAAGTATCATCGAACGAATGGGAAAATGGCTCATCATTCACGGGTTTTCAGTTCGGAGGCCTTCTTGCTCCCTGCCCCATCCTCGACAAGGACAGTGCAGGTTCCTTTCCCCTCCGTTCATGCCTCGGCGGCCGTAGAATTGCGGAACCCTGGTTCTCGTCAGGTGTATAGGTAGGGCAAGGGTTTGGTCCTAGGCTACGCTTGGACAGGATGAAGTCGCCAATCTATGTAATTCTGATGGTAGCATTGCTACATGAGTAATACGAGTATTTTTCCAGATAATAAAGGGCAAGGGTTTGGTCCGTCGTCAGAATGATTGAGGCGATGATGGCCTGTAACGGCACGAAATAAGCCCTCCCATCTTTATTCCTGCTCCATCAACGACGGTTTCTTATACTGGTGGACAACTCATGGAGATTTTGATATTTACCCAAAACCAACACATTTGGGACTAGGATAATAACTAGTATCACATTTGAGCGAGCGCACATGGAATTATCAACGTTGCGCCTGACAAATAACGCGGAGCACTTGTCGTCCAATTTACTCGCAAAAACAGCGGAACCGACGGATAGGCCCCACCTGTCAGGCTGATGTGGCGCCCAGTGATGGACGCCGTTAGACGGCGACAGACGACCGTCTCCGAGCGTTGCGTGGATGGTTAAGAAGGGCAGGCTCAAGCATTTCGTTCCTGCCAAACCCACTTTTGTCCACCATAGCTCATTCTCGCCGTCTCGCCTCCGACCTCAGCCGCCACTGCCGACTCGCCGCCAACCACCGCGGATGCCATGGTCTTCTTGGAATGACCTCTCTAGCAAATCCTCTTTAGGTGACAATTCCATCAGCATCCAGGTATTCCTCTCTCTCTCTCTCTCTCTCTCTCTCGTCCAGGGTTAGAGTTAGATTTTTCATAACTTGAACTTTCAAATTTTCATGGGCACCACACAACTCTACTAGCTTTCTCCAATACACTGGCCTCACTGATCTTGCCGCAATGCCACACCCCTATGAGATCAACGACTTCTTTGAGCATCTCAGCCACCGAGCATGAGGGCCGAAGAAAATGATGAGGAGAGGCATCGTGGTCGTTAGCGCTCTCCATATCCGCCTATGCCGGAGCAGCTAGCTCGTCTTTGTCAGAAGTGTACACGCACGCACACAAAAACAACTGTAAACCAATACAAATGCAAACAAGACCAGCCAGCAAACATCAATGCATGTTTCACATAATAACCTTTTGTTACACCCACACGGTCTATATAGTCAAACCAACATGAATGCAAAAATAAATAATAAACATGCGTACATAGTACATTGACTATCATAACTGTTTATTACATTTGCCCATATAGCCAAGCCAACATTTAATGCAGACAAAGACCAACATGAATACATGATGCAAACCGCAGCAGCAACATAGATTAACCGTGAGATGCATAAGAACTATGCACCCCAGGCTGATCGCAGGTAAGTAGGAACACTGAGAGCCAGCTATATCTATGCATGTGTATACATAGTGTAGTAGTCCATGTTGACTGACGTAACCATCCCAAAAGTCATTCTTCTGGCTCACTGAAAGATCTAGCTGCCATCTGACAAAAGTGCATGCTGGTCAGAGCTAATGATGTAGGTGTCTTGCTGTGCCGAGGGTACCGCAGTGTTCGCCAAGTGGTTAAGGTCAGGCAACGGCTCGTCACGTTCCAAGACCTCCATTGCTTTCCTAACGGTAGGCCTCATGGAACTATCACGAAGAGAGCACCAGAGTCCCAGGATAGCCACGCGCTGCATCTGCCTCTTGTCCAAGTCGTCGCCGCCATGAAGCCTTCCATCTGCAGCCTCCACGACCTTGCCTTTTATGTACAGCTCCCAGACTTGCTCCCTGGACTTCCCTGTGCATACAATATCTAGCAGGACGATGCCGAAGCTATAGACGTCAGAGCTCGGGTAGAACTTAACTTTCCCCATTTTCCTGCATTCTGGATCTATATACCCTTCGGTCCCTATAGCGGCTGTCAACAGCGTCGCGTTGTCCTGGTTGCCGATCCTCGACAGCCCGAAGTCAGCAAGCTTGGCATTGAAGTTGTTGTCCAGGAGTATGTTGCTTGGTTTGATATCTCTATGCAGAATATAAGGGGCACAATCATGGTGGAGGTAAATAAGAGCAGAGCCAATGTCTTTGATGATTTGGTACCTAACAGGCAGAAATGCAAGAAAATTAATGTTTCCATGGAACGTTAAACAAAAAGTATAATTGATTATTAATCCTCGTGAAAATAAATAATATAAGGACTGAAAAATGCAGGGTATACATTCTAGTACCTTGTTGGCCATGCTATCACTTGCTCACTCTCACATAGGTGGTAGTGCAGATTGCCGTTGGGCACTAGTTCATAGACAAGGAAGAGCTCGTCATCCTCCTTCCTGCAGCACCAGCACAAGAAACTGAGCATGTTCCGGCTTTTTTCCCGGCAGCACCAACCTTTCAGTTTGACGAGATTCTTGTGCTTCGCTGCGCTAATGGTGTTCATCTCGGCGAAGAAGTCAAGATATCCTCCCCTCGGCTCATTCAAGATTTTCTTTACAGCCACCTCACTTTCTGATCCCTTCGAGTTTGACCGTTCACTCGACGATGCACATGATTCTCTAGAGGGCACACCTGATGATGACCCCCTAGTGATCAGGGTGCCTCTGTAAACTACTCCAAAGGCACCTCGCCCAATAATCCTCTCCCCGGAGAAGTTGTCTGTTGCAACAGCCAGATCACGGTACTCAAACTGTCTGGGTCCGCCAGTTCGTGTTACAAAGTCATGGCTTGTACTGGTCTTTCTCCACTTGAAACATGAGAGGACACACCACACCATAACCACCAAAGCTACGGCTCCTCCAATTGACCCTCCAATAAGCGCTGCCTTCATGTCATGACCTGCATGCACGTGAATAACACTAGCTATTAATTAACCCAAATGATAAGTGACACGTATGACATAAAGTAACACCTCCCTGCTGTTTTTACAACTAAAATTGCCATCCAGAAAAAAAAATGAAACCCCAAAAAAACTGAAACTTGTCATCCAAACAGAAAGTTGCCATGCTTCACAACTAAAGTTGTCATGAAAAAACGTCAGGACGGAATTGCTTCGTGCCACATGTATGGCACTTATAATAGTGTTAATTCATGTGTCCAAGTTAATCTGTCTCTTCTATCTTAATACATAACTAACCGGGTGTCCCGCGCATTTGTGCGGCTAGCCTTAAATAATTTTGTAAACTAAAGATTTTTTGCTCTTCGTGAATCTCATATGTTTGATTACTAACATTTTATTATTTTTGTGACACTAATAAACCATGGCATTATTCTAAGAAAAACATAGCACAAAATACTCCATGATGCTCAAAGTCCGCAAAACCAAAATTGCAGAACCTTAGTTTACACACGCTTTTGTAGATTCACATTTGCCAAAAACTATATGATCTATGGACTTCAAGTATCAAAAGATCTCTTCATATACGAATGTATTTGCTTATCTATGAAGGAAGATTAAACTATTGCCTTTGATTATCAATGCTCTACGACTCACAGATTGTTTCTTTTTTAGCAACTCATAAACTGATAGGATGCAAATTCTGCCAAGAATGACACCAAAATCCCAACTTAAGACAGTAAAACAAAGTCAACATATCATCCGAGGTATCTCCCCTTGATTTTGGCATCATGCAAGTTTCAGTACTCCTTTTTCAAGTGTGTTCTGTAATTGCTCTGCTTAACCACCGGGAATCTCCAAAAAAAAGAACAAACAAATGTTACTAATAGCCTATCATCAACCGCTATGTTTCTTCTATCGGTGATGCAACTCTCCGTGTGAACAATGCCAGCCATTATTAGAGAACGCACGCATACCTATATTTCATCCTTCCACACTTCATTGTTTATCCAGTATATAACTACTGATGAGCCAACTGCTTCAGGGCAAACATTTTGTGGGCATCATTTTCACTCTCTCGTACTGTTCGCTGCTTATGTGGAAATTGTTTGTTTATTTATATGAAGAAGTTTTCTTCCTCAAAGTATAAAATCTCTAATTTTGTTTTCTTGTATGAAGTTGTATACTAGTGACTTTTTTTGAACCGAAGACCGTACAACAATAGTTTTACGGTAATTTTCATTATAGAAACTGAGAACAGTTGGTGTCTCTCTATAAATGTGCTTGGTTTATTAGGGAAGACCTGTTAGAATTTTCATTTTTGCAAGGAGAGTGTGTAGCGTTAAGTAAATGTGGATAGAATGTTCGCGTACCAAAAAATAGAAATGCATGGTGGCTGAGTTCCATTTAGCTCGGTATTTTCTTCAGAAAAAATACATTTTCCGCATCTTAAAAAAATCTAAAGGAAGTATACAATAAGCATATATGTGTAGAGTATACGTACAGACATGAACATATATTTTCATGTGCGTTGTACACACAAAAGATAAATACATCGATTAAAATTGATCTTCTCTCTTTTGTATTTCCGGCCACATTTTCTTATTTTTTAGCCTACAAATGATCATATTATTTAATAAAACTTTACACATACTTAAAGAACATGTATATGTATTTTTACAACACAAATTGATAAATTTTTTCAAACTTTTTATATTGCAGTTTTTTTTGGAAAATGGGCGAGTTGGAGCCCGTCCTACAAAAAATCGCTCGTATTCGTGTATCTCCTGTTTTTGACAACAGTGTCAAGAAAATTGTTTATAGTATATGTCTTGATGAAGCAACTAATTAATTATGTAAATTCAATTTTCTTTAGAGGGCAAAATATTTTTTTAGAGGAAAAGCCATCATGGCTGATTTTATTCATTTGAAAATACACCTACATTGTTTGCCAATACAGAGAGTTTAGACGATCAGGCGATCCTTGAGCCAGTAAGTAGTCGAGGGTGCATCAAGCGTCGATGCTAGGGTATGTGCAGTGACATTGGCTCCCCTAGGACAATGCCTAATAACAACTTCCGTAGACCTACGACAAAGGGCAAACCCTTTTTCTATTGTAAAAATCAGTTAATTAATTAAGTAGTATAATAAAATTGTGTGAATAAATATGTGGTTATTCAAAAGGCTAGAGAAATATTTACTACTTCAGTAAATCTACTACTGAGGGCCAACTCTTTTTTCTGTAAAAATCAGTTAAATAATTAAATGGTTTAAAAAACTATATCAACAAATATGAGATTATTTAAAAGGCGAGAGAAACATTTACTGTGACAATGCTTGAGTATTTGCTTTCCATCTTGAATCTCAATTGCTTTCAAGCATACGAATATATCTTTGGGTTGTAATATTGTATGAATATACTGTTACATCGGATCCCCGATTTGCTTCATTAAAGAAAAACTAAGCCACTGATTGGCTGATATGTGTGGAGATAGTTTTAACTGAAAGCAGAACATGACGTGTAGATGTTTCCTACTGACACATGAATCCAGGGAACTATAGAAGACGTTGAAATCCAAAAAGCTTGTAAAGGTTATATACTACACGTAAGTATCCTTTCCGAAAATCAATCTCTCCTTGCCGATCACGTACAGGTGCATAGCGATTTTTTTTCTTTTGAGAGGAAACGTGCATAAAGCAAACCTGGTACGTATATGTCCATGGGCACGTTAAATCCTTCTTAAAATATTGATTAATCTCAGCCGTTGAGGTGTCATAATTTTTTACATAGATAAATCTTTGCCGTTCGTTTTCTATCGTTTTAATAATATAATAGAGAGATAGATAGATTACCACCATCCTATGAATATCAATGTGTATACATTAACCTTTTAAATCGGTTTAAACAAAACCATGCATCCCATATCTCATTATCGTAAGAGAGAGGCATCGGGTAGATGCACATCTCTCCCCTTGATCGCTATTGCAACCACATCTTAGAGCACTAGTATAGAACTAGCCATCACTGGCGGCACATCTCTAGCGTTTCAGGGGAATTGCCTGACATAACACCCCCTCTAAGTTGGTTTAGGCAGAAATAACTTTCAAAGATTGGCCTCCGTAGAACAATTGCCTAAGCAATGAAAATACTTTTGAAGGTTCTTTAAAAAGGCCTCTCAGAGATGTTACATAGTCCAGCCCCACGCTGATTAGTATTAGTTAGATGGGCTTGTATCTCAGTTCTCAGACGGGTTGGAGAGGAACCGCTTGTACATTTGCATTGCAGGTGGTTCGGAGCCAGCCCATCACAAACTCTTTTCTTTCTCAGATGACTTGCACTTTGAACACCCTGAATATTTGCGTCCATCTCTACAGGTAGATGGTGGTGAACCATCAAAGTTCGCTTGTCATCTCTTTACATCAGGTACTACTATAATACTACCGCACTACTACTGATTCTGATATACTTTGTGATCCTTATCATCTGGCTCTGGTAGTAGTACCATACTACCATATGTATCACAATTCTTACAGCCATGCTCAAGGCGTGGGGCTTGAGCATGGCCACTCAAAGGAAACGTATGGTGCTTGCCTTCGGGTCAGGGGCACCTCTTGCGAACTCTCCACTCCCATAAACATGTTCAGGCCCCTTGGTATAGCCGCAGAAGAGCTACCCATGGCTAAGGTTGATGGTGGTGAATCCAGATATAAGGCGTGGGGAAAGGTGGACATGCACGCGCAAGCTGGGAGCACGCCGTCGTCATAGGGAGCACGCCGTCGCTGCCTGGTTGCTGCCTGCCCAACACGTCAAGGGAGAGAGGGAGGTCGTCATGGAGTCGAGCGGGCTAGGCGGCGAGCTGGGCTTGCGTGCGTGCTGCGGCTAAGCATTGAGCTGGGGGGCTGAATGGCGAGGGCTAGCTGGGGCTGGACGGCGCACAACACCCATTCGAGTGGACAAATAGGGGAGACCGTTGGATACCATTTTTTCTGGGTAGAAATTGGCGATGTCCGGACGTGTCCGCGAACAAATGAGGTGGACAATCGGGGATATCCCTTGGAAATGCCCTACTAACGGTAGCAGCGGCACCGGGCGAGGGAGCTGTGTGGTCGTGCAGGTTTTGCCATATGGTGCTGCAGGTCGTAAGAAGGTAGAGGTGAGGTTGGTATGAGGCAACTAGTGGCACGTTAGGGTTGCGTGGTCGATAGCCATGAGAATAGCGTGTGGCGTTTCTTTTCTTGAACACGTCAATGGGAGAAAGATGTAATCCTCCATACATGCATGCTCTTTTGATATCCAGTAACCCTAAATGTTTAGAAGCTAATATTTATTAATGATGCACATATGCTTATAGCACAGTAGGCTATTAGTAGCATCTTTTCCAAGCAGTTCCAATGAATAAGATAAGGGGTACCACGTAGCTTGAGCTACACAAAACCACACTCACAAATAAAGGTGCATATAATACCTTTGCGGGGCGGAGCAAGTGAGGAGTCGAAGGACCATGACAGTATTTGATGCAGCTCCATTTCATTGCCTGTGGCTGCGGAAAACCCCACTGCCACCTGAGGCGGGAGCAAGGTGCTGACCGGATCGGCTAATTGCGCGCTGACCTGGACGGGGCGAGAAGTATTATTGCCATGAAACTGCAGGTCGGCGACCAGCATCCTGGTGGTGTTGTCGAAGGTGATGGTGGCCGTCATGGAGCCGTTGAGGCTAAAGCTGGTCAAGTTTGTCGTCTTCACCGAACTCATGGAGCTGATGTCGATGCCGATGTGGTCCACCGTGTTGTCGGGGTCCCAGGAGTTGCTGAACGTGTCGAACTCCACGGCGACGAACCGGTCGTTTCCGAAGGCGGTCAGGCTCTTGCCGTCGTCGCCAGAGGGCAGCAGGCCAAGGTTTCCCCCGCCTGAGTGCGGCGGCATGGCTGATGGGTAATAGGCGAGGAAGAAAGCCATGCCATCACCCTTGACGGTCTTGCTATTGTTTTCCAACTCCAACATGATGGCGAAGGTGAAGCGCGTTTGGAAGCTGGCCACCTCGCCGGTGGCGCTGTCGTAGAACGGCACCGGGTGCGCGTACGACACGCGTCCCGTGCAGTGCGTGGGGCTCTCTCCGAACGAGTTGCAGGTGACGTCGACCAGGTTGTCGTGCACGGCCGCGTTGCCCTCTAATTTGAGGTCTTCTATGCGGTAGCTGGAGGCGTTGGAGAAGTCGAAGCTGAACGAGAAGGGTGAGGCTACTGCGGCTGGAACGGGAGCGAGAGGAGAGGTATCTTCGACTGGAGCTGGTGAACCGGAAGGCGCAGGAGGGGGACTGAAGGAACCGGGATCGGAAGGAGCGGGACTGGTGGAAGGAGCCGGATCGGAAGAAGGGGTAGGAGAGGCATCTGGGGCTGTAGCGGGAGGATAGGCATCGGGAGATTGCGCTCCAGAGAGGTGCAACCAAGCAAAGAAAAAGATGAGGCGGAGGAGGAGCTGCGCGCTGCCATTGCTTGCAGGCGAGCCCATGGCCACAATGAATTCGTAATACTGACGTGGTGAGATGAGATTAATTGCTCGATCGGCCACGAGCATTTTATAGGCGACGGCGCGACGCATCACCACCCAGTCGCCAGCCGACGCGATGACAACCGCACGGCTCGGCTGCTCCGGTGAGTCGCATCGCCTCCTCGGTCCAAGTCGTCGCCAGTCGCCGGGCGATCTGACGGGGCAACTCTTGGAGTCACCTCCTTGACGCCATCGGCCAGCCTGGCCGTCAACCTCAGAACGAACACTCCACTCGGACGAGTGTGCATGCTCAGTGTGAGAGGAATCTTAAGACCTAGGACCGAAAATGACGCCACCTCTGCGGGGAATCATCCAGCTGCATGCATGGCCATGTCTTGTCCGCTGAAGTATTATCTGTTTACTTGGAAAAAGAAGTACTACCTCCAATCCATAATAAGTGAACTGCGACACTTAGGGCCAGCCTGCTTAGGGCGTGTTCGGCAACGCTCCAGCTCCCAGCTTCCTCTACTCCACGCATGAAGCTGAGCCGAACGCATTAGCTCCATGGAGTAGAAATCAAGAAGCTGGCGAGCGTCCCAAGTGCAAAAACTGAGGAGTTGGAGAAGCTGGCCTTTTCCAGATCTCAGAAAACGGTGAAGCTGGAGTTGACTGAAATTACAAGGCAGTGCCACCGCCAAGTGACTGGATCGAACCGGTACGAGAGAAATCGTCACGAGCGAACATAACATGCACTAGCCAACCTGCCACTTGGGCTGAAAATAACGTTCACACTCACCAAATCCGACTGGGCCTATACAGAAATAAGAGCCAAACCAAACAAGCGGTGACTGCGTGCCGTCACATAGGCTGAATAGTCTACTCGTTCAATCTTAAGTAAATTGCCAAACATTATCACAATTGTGGGCAACTTCTCAAAAAAAACACCATTCGGCTATCAATTTGCAAAAACTACCCATGTTTTGAGAAAAACTTTTTTTGTCGAAGACACTAAAAGCTTGGTTGAGCGCATTTTGACACGAAATTAACTTGTGGGTCCTGCTCTCAAGGCCGACTTGGTACCAAAACCTCACACCGTCTGATTGAAAACTTTACTTGGCGAAGGGCCCACCTGACAGTCTCCCCCTGACTCCGGCGTTGGCCGCCACTTCACCTACCCGTGGGCTGAGATCTGGCGCTCGACCTTCCGACGCCAGAAGGGCCGCCTCCAACCACGGCGGGCATCTCAAGCGAGCTCCATTGCCGTCCTAGGGGAAGGGGTAGACGGGCTGGGGCAGTGACAATGGACATCAAGGTGGTTGGGACAGGCAATGTCAGGCTCCCGTCGAGGGTGGCCACAATGGCGCGGTCACATGTCTAAGGGTAGGGGCAATGCGGGCTAGGGCATCGGCAATAGACCTTGAGATGGCCGGGCGGGCATGTTCAGGCCCCATCGGTGGTGGTTGTCGGAGCAGAATCCCGTGGGGTGGTGGAAGTAGGTCATGTCGTAGGGGAAGCAATAGATGATGGTGAATGAGAGCGGGCTAGACACAAGCAGGTTGTTGGTGACCCAGTGTCGGCTAGGGAGTCCCCGAGCTAAACATCAAGGTGCAGTTTTGTCCATTTCGCTGCGTTGGTAGATATGGATGATGCGCGCCACCACCACGGTGCGGCGCTGGGCCAGTGTCATTTAGCCCACAATTGTTGAATAGACGTCGTTGCGCTCTGTGCTTTGACGGTGCTCGGTGTTGATTACCTCGACCAGATGTACCGAGATCCATCCCTCATCCTGGCCCTCTCATCATCAGTGACTGGAGCCCCACATACGAGCTTCCTCACCGCCATTCGGACGCAGCTTGGCTCCCGGAAGCCATGGTCTCGCAAGCAGCCCGCGCCAAAGCTATGCCTGGTGCGCTAGCTCCACTCATGATGGCCTGGACCAAGCCCGATGGTCGCCGCGCCCTTCTGTCGTTCGCCGGTGACAGGAGCAACTGGGTCATACCAGCAGCACCACTGGCTTGTGGCATCTAGGTGTTCGGCGAAATGCCAAACACCACTCGGGGAGGAAGAAGAGGGGTTGATGGGTTTTGCTTAAAGTCAGTCTCCGCCATCCATTTTCCTTGTGCCACGTGGACCTGACGGCGGAACCCACCATTCAAATTTCTTGTCAAAATGCACTCAACTGAGCGTTTAGTGTTTTTGGCAAAAACAAATACTCCAAACTGGCAGTCTTTGCAAACGGTTAGCGAAACGATAGTTTTTGAGAAGTCGTCCGCAATTATGGTGATATTTGACAATTTACTCTTCATTGCTAGTAATTAAATATGATCACTAATATCATGTCTGGTGTAACACTCTGATCTATTGGCTCAAAATGTGTGTCTTGTCGGGCGAAATATGTCCTTTTACTCCTGATTAAATTAACTTGATCAAACAGAACTTGACCGTTGGAAATGCAGGTATGAAGCTGGATGTCAAAGAAATTAGGAAAAATATGCATGATCTTACCTTTCATGCAATGTTGACCTAACTAAAGTAGTCTTGTCTGCTACATGCTTGCTCAAAACCTATTAAACTTCTGTCAGTGGACTTATATATACGCGCTGAGGGGAGGGTTTCAGCAAAGGGTTTTTCTTGTTTTCGCGAATATGCTTTGTAGCGTATCTTTGCATTGATAGAGAGAAAGAAGGAATACAACAGGCTGACGCCACGTTCACGTACACAAGAAGGCGTGTCCATGGCATTCAAGTGAGCATAGAGTAATGGGGTTGCTCAGCCCCTCATACAAGATCAGGTTACAGGAATAAAAGCACTAAGCCCTTTGGCTCTGGCAGTGGCCCAGGAGCGTGCGTCATCTTGAATAGTGGTGACCACGGTCGGGGTAGACGGGGTGATCTTGTCGAAGATAACTGCATTACGATGGCGCCAAAGCTTCCAGGCCACAAGGCCAGCCAAGGTAGTGAGGCCGCGGCGAGTGGTAGCAGGTAGCCTGAGGAGGGCCGCGGAGAGCCAATCGAAGAAGCCGGAAGATCCATCGGGCGGGAGGGTGGAGGGGGAGCACCAGGTGAGGATCTCATGCCAGACAGACCGAGCAAAACGCATCCCACCAAGATATGATGCAAAGTCTCTGGCTCCTGGAGGCAGAGGACGCATGTCGCCTCGTGCTGTAGACCACGCCGAGCAAGCCGGTCGGTGCTACCTCTTGAGCTTGCGTTGGATTTCCCCAAAGAGGAAAGGATGATGCAGCAAAGTAACGTAAGTATTTCCCTCAGTTTTTGAGAACCAAGGTATCAATCCAGTAGGAGGCCACGCTCAAGTCCCTCGTACCTGCACAAAACGATAGCTACTCGCAACCAACGCGATTAGGGGTTGTCAATCCCTTCACGGTCACTTACGAGAGTGAGATCTGATAGATATAATATTTTTGGTATTTTTGGTATAGAGATGCAAAGTGAAAAGTAAAAGGCAAAGTAAAAAATCAAAGCAAGATTAAAGTGATGGAGATTGATATGATGAGAATAGACCCGGGGGCCATAGGTTTCACTAGTGGCTTCTCTTAAGAGCATAAGTATTCTACGGCGGGTGAACAAATTATTGTTGAGCAATTGACAGAATTGAGCATAGTTATGAGAATATCTAGGCATGATCATGTATATAGGCATCACATCCGTGACAAGTAGACCGAAACGATTCTGCATCTACTACTATTACTCCACTCATCGACCGCTATCCAGCATGCATCTAGAGTATTAAGTTAAAAACAGAGTAACGTTTTAAGCAAGATGACATGATGTAGAGAGATAAATTCATGCAATATGAAATAAACCCCATCTTGTTATCCTCGATGGCAACGATGCAATACGTGCCTTGCTACCCCTTCTGTCACTGGGAAAGGACACCGCAAGATCGAACCCAAAGCTAAGCACTTCTCCCATGGCAAGAAAAACCAATCTAGTAGGCCAAACCAAACTGATAATTCGAAGAGACTTGCAAAGATAACTAATCATACATAAAAGAATTCAGAGAGGATTCAAATATTATTCATAGATAGACTTGATCATAAACCCACAATTCATCGGTCTCAACAAACACACTGCAAAAAAGAAGAAGATTACATCGAATAGATCTCCACAAGAGAGGGGAGAACTTTGTATTGTGATCCAAAAAGAGAGAAGAAGCCATCTAGCTAATAACTATGGACCCGAAGGTCTGAGGTAAACTACTCACACTTCATCGGAGAGGCTATGATGATGTAGAAGCCCTCCGTGATGACGGCCCTCTCCGGCGGAGCTCCGGAACAGGCCCCAAGATGGGATCTCATGGATACAGAAAGTTGCGGCGGTGAAATTAGGTTTTTGGCTCTGTCTCTGTTCGTTTGGGGGTACGTAGGTATATATAGGAGGAAGAAGTACGTCGGTGGAGCTACGGTGGGCCCATGAGGGTGGGGGGCATGCTTGGGGGTATAGGGCGCGCCCCCCTACCTCGTGCCCACCTCGAAGCTTCCTTGGCGTAGGGTCCAAGTCTCCTGGGTCATATTCGGGAAGAAAATCACGTTCTAGAAAGGTTTATTCTGTTTGGACTCCGTTTGATATTCCGTTTCTTCGAAACACTGAAATAGGCAAAAAAACAGCAATTCTGGGCTGGGCCTCCGGTTAATAGGTTAGTCCCAAAAATAATATAAAAGTGTAAAATAAAGCCCAATATAGTCCAAAACAGTAGATAATATAGCATGGAGCAATCAAAAATTATAGATACGATGGAGACGTATCAGGCATCCCCAAGCTTAATTCCTGCTCGTCCTCGAGTAGGTAAATGATAAAAAGAGAATTTTTGATGCGGAGTGCTACTTGGCATAATTTCAATGCAAATCTTCTTAATTGTGGTATGAATATTCAGATTAGGAAGATTCAAGACAAAAGTTCATATTGACATAGAGAATAATAATACTTCAAGCAAACCAACAAAGCAATTATGTTTTCTTAAAGTAACATGGCCAAAGAAAGTTCATCCCTGCAAAATTATATAGTTTAGTCATGCTCCATTTTCGTCACACAAGAATGATCTCATCATGCAAAAAACCCCGATGACAAGCCAAGCAATTGTTTCATACCTTAATAATTTCAAACTCATAAACTTTCACGCAATACATGAGCGTGAGCCATGGATATAGCACTATGGGTGGAATAGAATATAATGATGGGGGTTAAGTGGAGAAGGCAAAAAGGAGAAAGTCTCATATCAATGAGGCTAATCAATGGGCTATGGAGATGCCCATCGATTGATGTTAATGCAAGGAGTAGGGATTGCCATGCAACGGATGCACTAGAGCTATAAATGTATGAAAGCTCAACAAAAGAAACTAAGTGGGTGTGCATCCAACTTGCTTGCTCACGAAGACCTAGGGCACTTGAGGAGGCCCATTGTTGGAATATACAAGCCAAGTTCTATAATGAAAATTCCCACTAGTATATGAAAGTGATAACTCAAGAGACTCTCTATATGAAGACATCACTAGTAGAAAGGGCCTATTGTCCCGGTTCATAAGGGCCTTTTGTCCCGGTTCCAGAACCGGGACTAAAGGGTCGTTACTAATGCCCTGACACTTTAGTCCCGATTCTAACCAGAACCGGGACAGATGGGCCTCCACGTGGCCTGCGCGCTGAGCCCAGGCAGGAGGGCCTTTGGTCCCGGTTGGTTCCACCAACTGGAACCAACCGGGACCAATAGGCCTCCACGCGTCAGCATTTCTGTGGCTGGGGTTTTTGTTTTTTTTAAGGGGGGGGGGGGTTGGGGGGTTTTGGGGGGTTAATTTAGGTGTTTCATATATTGTGTTAGCTAGCTATAATTAATAGAGAGAAGTGTCCTCTCTTATGTCCGTGCTTGGTCGACGCTACGTACTATACATACGTATAGAGAGGACTAGACACGCTAGCTAGCTAGTAAGCAAACGAAGGAAACAGAAGATCGTCATGCATGAACATATATGCATACAGAGAGAAGTGATATCGACCACCTCTCCTTCTCCGAGAGATTGGTCGAACAACAAGTTCTCGTATATCTATCCGACACTACCGGCTACATATATACAATAATTATCTCTTACAAATATAATCATACGGACGCATGGTCCACATAGTATTCTCCGTCTTCGGCGATCACGTGGTCAAGAAAGAATGCCGCCAATTTCTCTTGAATTGCTCGCATGCGAGCTGGTGCTAGGAGTTCATCCCGCTTCCGAAACATCTAATTTGAAGAAGGGGGTCAATACATATATATATATATATATATATATATATATATATGAATGAATGAAACTCAACACAAATGATGGTAATAAAATAAAATTGTGAATATTTTTATTTACGCACTTCATATTGTTCGTCAGAGTACCCGCCCCGCTCACAGGTCGTGTGGCGGATGGACTCGCAGACGTAGTATCCACAGAAATCATTCCCTTGTTCCTACCACAACCACTTTACAAGAAATAGAGGTCAATCAAACTGATAAGCAAGAATGCTAAATGGTATTGATGAAACTAGCGCTTGAATCACTAGGAGATGCGCGGAACATGCTACTATAGTACTTACTTTCGGGTGTCTAAATCCCGGCTCCTTCGGCAGTCCCGGAACTTTTCTGGTGAATTTTCTCCAAACCCTGGCGGACAAAGAAAACAATTACTTGATATCAGGAAATGAACAAAGTTGCTGATATGGTGGATAATGATCGATTTAACTTACTTCTTGAGGATTTCAGTCATGTCCGCATACTCCTGGGGATCTTTTCGTTTAGAGTCCAAGACAGTTACTACTCCCTGCTCAAGCCTAATCTCTAGGAGAATATAGTGGTACCTGCACGCATGCATAACTCATCAATTACATTACTATAACCTGGACTAATATATAAGGGAAACTGAATATGCACAAGATAGTAACACTCACTTGAAGTTGTAAGGAAAGAGTATTATATCTTTGTTTTCATTTATTTTGAATGATCGTAGCAAGTTGGCCTCGGTATCTTCGGGACGATGTTCAACCTCAGTTGCATCTATGAGATATGTGTTAACCAACCCAATATCACCGATTTGTCTTTTCTTCAATTCGGCGATCTTCAATCTGCATAATATAGTGAGGATAATTATAAATACATGCAATGAAAGAGATGAGCTATATAGAGAGACTTAATGACAGAAGTAGTAGTACTTATAGACAGTAGCAGGTGACCGTTGTTTTATCGAGGGCCAATTGATTGAAAAACTGATAGAACTCCTCAAATGGAATAGGCAACAGTTCAATTCCAATGAGGTCATGCTCCGGTTTAACTCTCGCATACAAAGTACTCCTCCCCCCAGACTCTCTGCAGATTTTCAAGTACCAATCATGCAATCTTCGCATCATCGTTGTTAAAGATTTTTCATCTTTGACGAGAGGCTTCCCATACTCGTATCTGTGTATCTGCACCTCCATGGGATCATAATGTACATCGTCGGGCAGGTAATCGTCAACATTGCAATAACCGGGCACCATCCTCGGATCGACGATGTCGCTAGGCACCTTGAGCGGGGGGCACGATTGCTTCGCTTGTTCGCTGAGCTGGGCAATTTGTTTCCCAGCTGCTCGTTGTTCTTTCAGCCTTTGATCACTGACTGTACTTCCCGACCGCTCCGCTTCGGCCCATGTCTTTGCAATAATGCGCTCATAGTTGCCTTTCGGTGGAGACTTGGGTGGTTTTGCTAGGGCAGCCAGAGTGCGCTTCACTTTCACCGGATCTACCTTCTCCTCCGGAGGTGGATGTCTCTTTGCTTTCAACCCTTGAAACCAGTCATCCACTTCGGTTCGCGCGATCTTCACGTTCTCCTCCGGGGTCCTCTCGTATGGTAACTTCTGTGGACTCTTCAGAGAAGGACCGAATCTGTATGTCCTCACGCCTCTGGCTGTACTGCTAGACGCCGGCCGAACAGACGGAGCGGCTGTCTTCTTTACTTGCTTACGAGGCGGAGAAGAAGGACTACGACGCGCCGGAGCAGCTACCGGAGCGGCGGTGGGTCTCTTCCGCCCTTGCTGACGAGGCGGAGAAGAAGGAGGCTGGCTGCTCGAGCGCGCCGGCGCAGGCGGAGAACGAGACGGAGTGCCGCCACGCGCCAGAGCAGGAGCCGGCCGAGGGCCCTCATCGTCACTCGCCGGAGGAGGAGGCGGTGGAGGAGGCGGAGTGCCCTGACTCGCCGGAGGAGGAGGAGGAGGCGGAGGCGTCCAGTTCGGAAGGTTGATGAGCTCCTTCCGCCATAGGCATGGAGTCTTCAGAGAAGAACCCAGCCGAGTCTCCCCTTCTCTGGTAGGGTGGTCAAGCGGGAGGTCCTCAAATCCCTCCGTTATTTCATCCACCATCACCTTAGCATATCCTTCTAGAATCGGCCGGCAGTGAAAAGTTGCGCCGGGTTCATTAGGAAAAACAGAGCCAACAGCCGCCTTGACCTTCATATTAATCCATTGCGTCATATAAGGTGGCAATTTTGAGCCTCCGTGATAGCATCCACGGGATAGCTGGCAGGAGCCGTCAAGACAAGCTCCGGCTGAAGCAGCTCGGTGGAAGCCACGCTGCTTCTCCGCTGAGATGGCGGGGTAGCTTCAGGGGAAGCTTCGGCAAGTCGTTGGCTGCGATTTGCTTCTCGTTCCTCTATCACTTGTACCCTTGCGTGCAGCGCCTGCAGTCCGGTCTGCTGCAATTTTTTCCTCCTCTCGTGGCTTTTGTAACCGCCTGCGTCCGGAAACCCAGCCTTCCACAGAATGGAGCCTGGCATGCCTCGTGTCCGTCCAGGGTGCTCAGGATTTCCGAGGGCCTTTGTGAGCTCGTCGTTCTGTCTGTCTGGAAGGAACGTCCCTTTCTGCGCTGCAGCGATATAGTACCGAAGCTTCTTCAAGGGTATGTCAAGTTGCTCGTCCGTCCAAATGCATTTCCCTGTTACAGGGTCCAAGGTTCCGCCAGCCCCGAAGAACCAAGTCCGGCAACGGTCTGTCCAGTTCATTGTCTCTGGTTCGATCCCTTTTTCAACCAGATCATTCTCAACCTTGGCCCACTTAGGCCGGGCTACGAGCTAGCCACCTGACCCCGTGCGATGGTGAAGCTTCTTCTTCGCAGCATTTTTCTTGTTTGTCGCCGACATCTTCTTACTCTTTTCCGATGTCTTGTTGGCCACAAATGCAAGCCAATGATCTTTGATCTTCTCATATCTGCCCTTGAATTTTGGTGTCTCTTTTTTATCGACAAACCTATTCAGCTCTTTCTTCCACCTCCTGAATAGGTCTGCCATCCTCTTAAGAGCAAAAGACTTGATTAATTGCTCTTTAAATGGCTTCCCCGGATCATCCTCTGGCGGTAGGGTGAAATTTGACTTCAGCTCAGTCCAAAGATCATTTTTCTGCATATCATTGACGTAAGACACCTCAGGGTCTTCTGTAGCCGGCTTTAACCATTGCTGGATGTTGATCGGGATCTTGTCCCTAACCAGAACCCCGCACTGAGCAACAAATCCGTTCTTTGTTCGGATGGGTTCAATCGGTTGGCCGTCGGGCGCGATTGCTATGATCTCAAACCTTTCATCCGAGCTCAACTTTTTCTTCGGGCCTCGTCTCTTTACCTCAGTTGTGCTCGATCCGGAGGGCTAGAAAAAAGAACAAAGACTTAATTAATATGTGTACATACCAAAACAATGAATGCATCAATTAGCTAGTCAGCACAGGCTTAACTAATATATATACCTGGCCGGACTCGGTTCGGTCACCGGAGCCGTCATCACGGTCTCCTTCTTGCACCGGCATTGGGTCACCGGAGCCGTCCTCATGTTCTTCTTCTTGCACCGGCATTAGGTCACCGGAGCCAGCTTCTTCACCCTCTCCTTCCAGACCATCGGTGTCGTTGAGAAACAACGAGACGGCATCACTTCCTTCTGCGAGTATGTCCCTCAACAACGCTTCTTTTGCTTCGTCTCGGGCGGTGTCCATAGTTTCTACAAATATTTATAACATGGCAATTATTATTCAAACATGACAGATGGATATATTAGTGGCAAACGTAGAACTAGCTAGCTAATCATAGTAAGGAATCATATATATTAATTAGTGGCCTCGACGCTGCTTCTCTAGGGTTTGGGGTGGCCTCGACAACGCTTCAAGGGTTTGGGGTGGCCTCGAGAACGCTTCAAGGAGGGGGTAATATCGACCCCCCCCCCCACGTGTTTAAGCTATCGGGAGGGGGTATATCGACAACGACGACACTACATCTCTGTCCCTCGACGAACCTCGTTCCCGATAAAAAAAAGAGGAAGAAGAAGAAATAAAGAGGAGAAGAACTCCTCTATTCTTTCTTCTACTCTTTTTTTCTTCTTCCTCTTCTTTTTTTATCCTCTTCTTCCTCTCATGTTCGAGAGGATCGCCGAGGGGTCGGGAGGTTGCCTAGTGTCAAAGGATTCAACAAAACCATGTCTTCATCATTAGGCGAAAGTAACAGGTGCATGATGGTACGAAGCTCTCCAAAGTTATTTTGGAACGGAGTCCCAGATAGGATAATTCGCTTTTTGGTACAAAGTTCAGCAAGAACCTTCCAAATATCGTTATTTGGAAGGCCTTTGCTGAAATTCATACAAAAAGGCAAATTATCCTATCCGGGACACCATTCCAAAATAACTTTGGAGGACTTGGTCATGCCCTGGTTACTTCTGGCTAATGATGAAGCCATGGATTTCTTCAATACTTTGACACTAGGAAACCTCTCTCGACCCCTCGGCGATCCTCGACCCCTCGAACCCTCGACGACCCTGGAACCCTCGACCCCTAGACGACCCTGGAACCCTCGACCCTCGATCCCTCGACCCTATAGAACCCTCGAAGAAAGGAATAGCTAGAGGAGAAGATCGAAGAAAAAAAAGAAGAAAAAAAAGAGGAGAAGAAGAAAGGAATAGTGGAGAAGAAGAGAAAATTCTTTCTCTTCTTCTCCACTATTCCTTTCTTCTTCTCCTCTTCTTTTTCTTCTTTTTTCTTCTTCTTATTTATTTCTCCTTTTCTTCCTCTCCTCTTGTTCTTTCTTTCCTCTTCTTATTTTCTTCTTTCCTATCCTTCTTTTCCTTCCTTTCTTAATACCACTTAGCAAATGCACTAACCTAAAATGCAACAAACATAAAATGCAACAAACATAAAATGCACTAAATCGATCAACTAACCGAAAATCAGTGATAAAATGCACTAACCTAAAATCGATATCTACTAACAACTTAAAACAATTAATACATACATGAAAAAATGCATATATGAAAAAAACATCATCATATCATCAACAGAAAAAATAGTATTTTTTTCTAAAAACCTATCTTTTCAGCACATATATATACTCATACATCATCATATAATCATACATATACTCATACATATACATATAATCTGCAGGAAAAAAACATATATGTGTTTGCAAAAAAAGGGGGAAGAGGGGGCGGTGCCGGCCCAGACCACAGCGAGGCAAAGGCGACGGCGGCGCAGGGCAGCTGGGGCGCGACGAGGCAGAGGCGGGACGGCGACGGCGTCGGGGCGCGACGTGGGGCGGCGACGGCGTCGGGGCGGCGCGGGGGGGCGATGGGGTCGGGGCGGCGCGGGGCAGCTGGGGCGCGGCGAGGCAGAGGCGACGGCGAGGCAGAGGCGGGGCGGCGACGGCGTCGGGGCGCAACGCGGGGAGGCGACGGCGTCGGGGCGGCGCGGAGAGACCGCGACGGCGCGGGGTGGCGCGCGGCGACGGCGTCGGGGCGGCGCGGGGTGGCGACGGCATCGGTGCGGCGCGGGACGGCGTCGGAGGCAGGGCGACGACGGCGACGGCGAGGCGTAGAGGGGCAGCCTGGCGGCGTCGTCGGGGCGTGATCGAAGAACTGAACGAAATTTTTCACAAGTCTTGCTTATATAGACGGCGCATTGGTTCCGGTTCATGGCACCAACCGGGACCAAAAGGCCTTGTGCTGCCCCGCGCCCAAATGTTTAGTCCCACCTTGCTAGTTGAGAGGGAGCCGCACCTGTTTATAAGGTGCGGTGCGCCTTCCCTCTCGAGCTCCTCTCTAAAGCAGGCTTTCGGGCCTAACCGTGCAATGTGTGCTTGTGGGCCTACTGGGCCTCCCGCGGGCCTGAATCCTGGCCCATGGTAGGGTTTCTAGTCGTATTCAGGCCGTGGGTGCCCAGTAGGTGGCACTTTTTTTGTTTTTTTGTTTTTTTGTTTCTATTTACAACAAAATACTTATTGTTGCTATATTTAATTTTTTTTCCAGTTTTATTGTTTTGTTTTCTGCATTATTTATTTTCTTTTGTTTTTTGCTTTATTTTTTAATTCTTTTTGCTTTTAGTTTTATAAAAATTATAAACTTTCTGTTAGTGCCATTAGTTTTCAAATTTGAAAACACTTTTTTTGTTTTTCTGTTGCTTTATTTATTTTATTTTGTTTCTACTTACAACAAAATACTTATTGTCGCTATTTTATTTTTTTCTAGTTTTTTTGTTTTGTTTTCTGTATTATTTATTTTGTTTTGTTTTTTGCTTTATTTTTTAATTCTTTTTGCTTTTAGTTTTAGAAAAATTATAAACTTTCTGTTAGTGCCATTAGTTTTCAAATTTGAAAACACTTTTTTTTTTGTTTTTTTGTTTTCTTTGTTGCTTTATTTATTTTATTTTGTTTCTACTTACAACAAAATACTTATTGTTGCTATTTTTATTTTTTCCAGTTTTTTGTTTTGTTTTCTGTATTATTTATTTGTTTTGTTTTTTGCTTTATTTTTAAATTCTTTTTGCTTTTAGGTCAGCAAAATTATAAACTTTCTGTTAGTGCCATTAGTTTTAGAAAAATTATAAACTTTTTGTTAGTGCCATTAGTTTTCAAATTTGAACAGTTAAAATTTGAACATAGATGCACCTATAGAGAAAATTCGACCTAAATTCATAGTTTTCAAATGAACTCTGAAAAAGTTGGCATAGCATACTCGTCTGTTACAAATTTGGCATGGTATCATCATAATAGTTGCGGGAGAAAGTCTTCACTTTTTCTTCGCTTGTGTCATTTGCTTATTGCGCCGTAACCATGGATAATCTTCAGCGTTTATCAGGATGCTTGGGTCAGCCTTGACATTGAAGGGAGGAATTTCATGAAACCTTTCATAATCTTCAGACATGTCTGTCTTGCCCTCCACTCCCAGGATGTCCCTTTTTCCTGAAAGAACTATGTGGCGCTTTGGCTCATCGTATGATGTATTCGCTTCCTTATCTTTTCTTTTTCTCGGTCTGGTAGACATGTCCTTCACATAGATAACCTGTGCCACAGCATTGGCTAGGACGAACGGTTCGTCAGTGTACCCAAGATTTTTCAGATCCACCGTTGTCATTCCGTACTGTGGGTCTACATGTACCCCGCCTCCTGACAGATTGACCCATTTGCACTTAAACAAAGGGACCTTAAAATCTTGTTCGTAGTCAAGTTCCCATATGTAACCATAATATGTGTCCTTTCCCTTCTCGGTTGTTGCATCAAAGCAGACACCGCTATTTTGGTTGGTGCTCTTTTGATCTTGGTCAATCGTGTAAAATGTATTCCCATTTATCTCGTATCCTTTGTAAATCAATACAATCAAAGATGGTCCCCTGGACAACAAGTACAACTCATCACAAACAGTGTTGTCACCTCTGAGACGTGCTTCCAACCAACTGCTGAAAGTCCTAATGTGTTCACATGTAATCCAGTCGTCGCACTGCTCCGGGTGTTTGGAGCACAGACTGTTCTTGTGTTCATCGACATACGGGGTCACCAAGATAGAGTTCTGTAGAACTGTGTAGTGTGCTTGAGACCAAGAATGCCCGTCCCTGCATATTATTGAGTCCGCTCCTAGCGTGCCTTTTCCAGTCAGTCTCCCCTCATACCGCGATTTAGGGAGACCTATCTTCTTAAGGCCAGGAATGAAGTCAACACAAAATCCGATGACATCCTTTGTTTGATGGCCCATGGAAATGCTTCCTTCTGGCCTAGCGCGGTTACGGACATATTTCTTTAGGACTCCCATGAACCTCTCAAAGGGGAACATATTGTGTAGAAATACGGGCCCCAGAATGACAATCTCGTCGACTAGATGAACTAGGACATGCGTCATGATATTGAAGAAGGATGGTGGGAACACCAGCTCGAAACTGACAAGACATTGCGCCACGTCACTCCTTAGCCTTGGTACGATTTCTGGATCGTTCACCTTCTGAGAGATTGCATTGAGGAATGCACATAGCTTCACAATGGCTAATCGGACATTTTCCGGTAGAAGCCCCCTCAATGCAACCGGGAGCAGTTGCGTCATAATCACATGGCAGTCATGAGACTTTAGATTCTGGAACTTTTTCTCTGGCATATTTATTATTCCCTTTATATTCGACGAGAAGCCGGTCGGGACCTTCATACTGAGCAGGCATTCAAAGAAGATTTATTTCTCTTCTTTCGTAAGAGCGTAGCTGGCAGGACCTTCATACTGCTTCGGAGGCATGCCGTCTTTTTCGTGCAAACGTTGCAGGTCCTCCCATGCCTCAGGTGTATCTTTTGTCTTTCCATACACGCCCAAGAAGCCTAGCAGGTTCACGCAAAGGTTCTTCGTCACGTGCATCACATCGATTGAAGAGCGGACCTCTAGGTCTTTCCAGTAGGGTAGGTCCCAAAATATAGATTTCTTCTTCCACATGGGTGCGTGTCCCTCAGGGTCATTCGGAACAGCTAGTGCGTCGGGACCCTTTCCAAAGATTATGTGTAAATCATTGACCATAGCAAGTACGTGATCACCGGTACGCATGGCGGGCTTCTTCCGGTGATCTGCCTCGCCTTTGAAATGCTTGCCTTTCTTTTGACATTGATGGTTTGTCGGAAGAAATCGACGATGGCCCAGGTACACATTCTTCCTGCATTTGTCCAGGTATATACCTTCAGTGTCATCTAAACAGTGTGTGCATGCGTGGTATCCTTTGTTTGTCTGTCCTGAAAGGTTACTGAGAGCGGGCCAATCGTTGATGGTCACGAACAGCAACGCCTTTAGGTTAAATTCCTCTTGTCTGTGCTCATCCCACGTACGTACACCGTTTCCATTCCACAGCTGTAAAAGTTCTTCAACTAATGGCCTTAGGTACACATCAATGTCGTTGCCGGGTTGCTTAGGGCCTTGGATGAGAACTGGCATCATAATGAACTTCTGCTTCATGCACATCCAAGGAGGAAGGTTATACATACATAGAGTCACAGGCCAGGTGTTGTGATTGCTGCTCTGCTCCCCGAAAGGATTAATGACATCCGCGCTTAAAGCAAACCATACATTCCTTGGGTCCTTTGCAAACTCATCCCAGTACTTTCTCACGATTTTTCTCCACTGCGACCCGTCAGCGGGTGCTCTCAACTTCCCGTCTTTCTTACGGTCCTCACTGTGCCATCGCATCGACTTGGCATGCTTTCCATTTCTGAACAGACGTTTCAACCGTGGTATTATAGAAGCATACCACATCACCTTCGCAGGAACCCTCTTCCTGTGGGGCTCGCCGTGAACATCACCAGGGTCATCTCGTCTGATCTTATACTGCAATGCACCGCATACCGGGCATGCGGTCAGATCCTTGTATGCACCGCGGTATAGGATGCAGTCATTAGGGCATGCATGTATCTTCTCCACCTCCAATCCTAGAGGGCATACAACCTTCTTTGCTGCGTATGTACTTTCGGGCAATTCGTTATCCTTTGGAAGCTTCTTCTTCAATATTTTCAGTAGCTTCTCAAATCCTTTGTCAGGCACAGCATTCTCTGCCTTCCACTGCAGCAATTCTAGTACGGTACCGAGCTTTGTGTTGCCATCTTCGCAATTGGGGTACAACCCTTTTTTGTGATCCTGTAACATGCGATCGAACTTCAGCTTCTCCTTTTGACTTTCGCATTGCGTCCTTGCATCGACAATGACCCGGCGGAGATCATCATCATCGGGCACATCGTCTGGTTCCTCTTGATCTTCAGCAGCTTCACCCGTTGCAGCATCATTGGGCACATCATCTGGTTCCTCTTGATCTTCACCAGCTCCCCCCGTTGCAGCATCACGGTATTCAGGGGGCACATAGTTGTCATCGTACTCTTCTTCTTCGTCGTCTTCCATCATAACCCCTATTTCTCCGTGCCTCGTCCAAACATTATAGGGTGGCATGAAACCCTTGTAAAGCAGGTGGGTGTGAAGGATTTTCTGGTTAGAGTAAGACACCATATTCCCACATTTAGTGCATGGACAATACATAAAACCATTCTGCTTGTTTGCCTCAGCCGCATCGAGAAACTCATGCACGCCCTTAATGTACTCGGAGGTGTGTCTGTCACCATACATCCATTGCCGGTTCATCTGCGTGCATTATATTTAATTAAGTGTCCAAATTAATAGAAGTTTATCATCACATTAAAACCAAAGTACATACATAGTTCTCATCTAACAACATATAGCTCTCCAGAGCATCTAATTAATTAAACCATACATTGAAACTATGTAAAACATTTAAATGCGAAAACAAAGGCGATCATAATCGCAACCAAGGTAACAATTGATCCAACGGCATAATGATACCAAGCCTCGGTATAAATGGCATATTTTCTAATCTTTCTAATCTTCAAGCGCATTGCATCCATCTTGATCTTGTGATCATCGACGACATCCGCAACATGCAACTCCAATATCATCTTCTCCTCCTCAATTTTTTTATTTTTTCCTTCAAGAAATTGTTTTCTTCTTCAACTAAATTTAACCTCTCGACAATAGGGTCGGTTGGAATTTCCGGTTCACATACATCCTACATAAATAAAATCTATGTCACGTTGGTCCGCATAATTTTCATAAACAATAAATGAACCAATAGTTATAAAGATAATATATATACCACATCTGAATCATAGACAGGACGAGGGCCGACGGGGGCGGATACCAAAACCATCGCACTATATAAGATGCAATAATAAAAGTAAGAAAATGATACAAGTATCTATCTAAACATACAAGTAAGAATATTTTTCCTTTCAGAAAGAAGATAAGAACAAGAGGCTCACCACGGTGGTGTCGGTGATGAGATCGGCGCGGGTGATCGACGGCGGTGAAGACGGGGGTGGGGCGTGACGGACCGCTAAATCTAGACAAATCTCGAGGAAAATGGAGCTTTGAGGTCAAGCTTCGAGAGGAGAAAGCTTAACTAGTGTGGCTCGGGCATTTCATCGAACACCTCATGTGCATAGGAGGTGAGCTAGAGCACCACACAAACCCCTCCCCTCGCCGGCCAGAGAAAAACAGAGCACTGGAGTGCTCTGCTCGCGGGCGAGGGTATATATAGGCACCTCATTGGTCCCGGTTCGTGGAATGAACCGGGACTAAAGGGCAGCCTTTGGTCCCGGTTCAGGCCTCCAACCGGGACCAATGGTGGTGGGCCAGGAGCCAGGCCCATTGGTCCCGGTTCGTCCCACCAACCGGGACCAATGGCCCACGTGGCCCGGCCGGCCCCCTGGGCTCACGAACCGGGTCCAATGCCCCCATTGGTCCCGGTTCTGGACTGAACCGGGACTAATGGGCTGACCCGGCCTGGACCATTGCCCCCTTTTCTACTAGTGCATGGTGCTACTTTGAAGCACAAGTGTGGAAAAAAGGATAGTACCATTGCCCCTTTTTATTTATTTTCTCTTTTTGGGCCTTCTTTTTTTGGCATTTCTCTTTTTTTTGGGACAATGCTCTATTGAATGATGATCATCACACTTCTATTTATCTACAACTCAATGATTACAACTCGATACTAGAACAAAGTATGACTCTATATGGATGCCTCCGGCGGTGTACCGGGATATGCAATGAATCAAGAGTGACAAGTATGAAAAAATTATGAACGGTGGCTTTGCCACAAATACTTATGTCAACTACATGATCATGCTAAGCAATATGACAATGATGAATGTGTCATGATAAACTGGATGGTGGAAAGTTGCATGGCAATATATCTCGGAATGGCTATGAAAATGCCATAATAGGTAGGTATGGTGGCTGTTTTGAGGAAGATATAAGGAGGTTTATGTGTGAAAGAGCGCATCATATCACGGGGTTTGGATGCACCGGCGAAGTTTGCACCAACTCTCGATGTGAGAAAGGGCAATGCACGGTACCGTAGAGGCTAGCAATGATGGAAGGGTGAGAGTGCGTATAACCCATGGACTCAACTTTAGTCATAAAGAACTCATATACTTATTGCAAAAATCTACAAGCCATCAAAAACCAAAGTATTACGCGCATGCTCCTAGGGGGATAGATTGGTAGGAAAAGACCATCGCTCGTCCCCGACCGCCACTCATAAGGAGGACAATCAAATAACACCTCATGTTTCAAATTTGTTGCATAACGTTTACCATACGTGCATGCTACGGGACTTGCAAACTTTAACTCAAGCACTTCTCAAATTCACAATTACTCTACTAGCATGACTTTGATATTACTACCTCCATATCTCAAAACAATTATCAAGCATCCAACTTTTCTTGGTATTCAACACACTCAAAAGAAAGTTTCACAAATCTTGAATACCAAGCATGTTATTATTAAGCAAATTACCATGCTATTAAGACTCTCAAAATAATTTAAGTGAAGAATGAGAGATCAATAATTTATTTAAAACAAATCCACCACTGTGCTATAAAAGATCTAAGTGAAGCACATAGAGCAAAACTACTTAGCTCAAAAAGATATAAGTGAAGCACATAGAGTATTCTATCAAATTTTAATTCATGTATGGCTCTCTCAAAAGGTGTGTACAGCAAGGATGATTGTGGCACACTAACAACCAAAGACACAAATAATACAAGACGCTCCAAGCAAAACACATATCATGTTGGTGAATAAAAATATAGCTCCAAGTAAATTACCGATGGAAGTGGACAAAAGAGGGGATGCCTTCCGGGGCATCCCCAAGCTTTGAATTTTTGGTGTCCTTGGATTATCTTGGGGGTTCCATGGGCATCCCCAAGCTTAGGCTCTTGCCACTCCTTATTCCATAATCCATCACAAGAATTCACCCAAAACATGAAAACTTCACAACACAAAACTCAATAGAAATCTCGTGAGCTCCGTTAGAGAAAGAAAACAAAAGACCACTTCAAGTTACTGTAATGAACTCATTATTTATTTATATTGGTGTTAAACCTACTATATTCCAACTTCTTTATGGATTATAAACTATTTTACTAACCATAGATTCATCAAAATAAGCAAACAACACACGAAAAACAGAATCTGTCAAAAACAGAACAGTCTGTAGTAATCTGTAACTAACGCAAACTTCTGGAACTACAAAAAATCAACCAAAATTGCACGACCTAGACAATTTTTTTATTGATCAGCGGCAATTGGAATCAGTATTTTATCACGTTCTGATGATTTTTAACAATTCGGCCACTGAATGCAAAGTTTCTGGAAATTACAGTAAGATAAAATAACTATCATCCAAGAAGATCCAATAGGTCTAACTGGGCACAAACACTAATTAAAACACAAAACCACATCCAAACAGAAGGTAGATGAGTTATTTATTCCCTAACAGAAGAAAAACACAAAAAACTAAAAATAAAATTGGGTTGCCTCCCAACAAGCGCTATCGTTTAACGCCCCTAGCTAGGCATAAAAGCGAGGATAGATCTAGGTTGTGCCGTGGTAATAAGATAGATCGGTGAAACTCATTTCATATTCTCTATGTTTCGCAGCAAGTTTTCTTTGAGTCAAGAAAAAGTAATCAAAAGGGCTAAATTTAATAGGACAGAGGTCCCCAAGATCAATTTTAGGAGGTATAGGTTCCTCTTTCGGCCCTTCGTATTGCACAACTAATTCATCATTATAAGCATTCTTTTGACAGAACCTTGTGAGCCTAAACTCAAGAGAGCATCCTAGCTCATTGTTTCGAATAGCCAAATCATCATTAAGTTCAGAGATTCTATCAATTAAAATATTAATTGGCACCTTTTTTCTAAGGTTTTCATTGAAAGCAACATAGTCAAGAGATTGAAAGCGCATAATTTCTTCTTGATCAAAGAGGATAGATTCTATGGGAGGACGACCAGCGTCCACCCTATAGTGCGCAAAGATTTCTTTGGCTTCTTTTATTATAAACCTGAATTCAATAGCCAAAAAGATAGTAGCGGCACGCTTAACAGAAGAATGCTCGATATTAGAAAATTCTAGGAAAATTCTTTGTATAGATGGGTGCATATGCATAAATTGCCTTTCAAGTTCAACGATAAGCATGGCAATAGCGTCCGCAAGACTACTAGTTCTATGAAGAATAGAACCGCCCATAGAGGTCAAAGCACCGGCACAAGTAAAAAAATCTTGGATGACTCCTTTTCCAATAATATTACCACTACCGATTTGAAATCTTTTTGTATGATAGGTAGGGGGTTCTTCAGCCGGAGCATTAGAATTTTCTATGACATTGTTATCGCCCATATCGGTGATAACTTCCCCAACTTCAGACATAGCGACAAGCAAGCAATCCAACACACGAGCAAACAAAAGGCAAGTGAGAAAAAGGCAAACGCAAAAGAGAGGCAGAGAAGGAGAAGGAGATTGGGAAAGAGAGGGCGAATAAAACGGCAAGGGTGAAGTGGGGGAGAGGAAAACGAGAGGCAAATGGCAACTAATGTAATGCGAGAGATAGGGATTGCGATGGGTACTTGGTATGTTGACTTTTTGCATAGACTCCCCGGCAACGGCGCCAGAAATTCTTCTTGCTACCTCTTGAGCTTGCTTTGGATTTTCCCGAGGAGGAAAGGATGATACAGCAGAGTAGCGTAAGTATTTTCCTCAGTTTTTGAGAACCAAGGTATCAATCCAGTCGGAGGCCACGCTCAAGTCCCTCGTACCTGCACAAAACGATAGCTACTCGCAACCAACGCGATTAGGGGTTATCAATCCCTTCACGGTCACTTACGAGAGTGAGATCTGATAGATATAATATTTTTGGTATTTTTGGTATAGAGATGCAAAGTGAAAAGTAAAAGGCAAAGTAAAAATGCAAAGCAAGATTAAAGTGATGGAGATTGATATGATGAGAATAGACCCGGGGGCCATAGGTTTCACTAGTGGCTTCTCTTAAGAGCATAAGTATTCTACGGCGGGTGAACAAATTACTGTTGAGCAATTGACAGAATTGAGCATAGTTATGAGAATATCTAGGCATGATCATGTATATAGGCATCACGTCTGTGAAAAGTAGACCGAAACGATTCTGCATCTACTACTATTACTCCACTCATCGACCGCTATCCAGCATGCATCTAGAGTATTAAGTTAAAAACAGAGTAACGCTTTAAGCAAGATGACATGATGTAGAGAGATAAATTCATGCAATATGAAATAAACCCCATCTTGTTATCCTCGATGGCAACAATGCAATATGTGCCTTGCTGCCCCTTCTGTCATCGGGGAAGGACACAGCAAGATCGAACCCAAAGCTAAGCACTTCTCCCATGGCAAGAAAATCCAATCTAGTAGGCCAAACCAAACTGATAATTTGAAGAGACTCCAAAGATAACTACTCATACATAAAAGAATTCAGAGAAGATTCAAATATTATTCATAGATAGACTTGATCATAAACCCACAATTCATCGGTCTCAACAAACACACCGCAAAAAAGAAGAAGATTACATCGAATAGATCTCCACAAGAGAGGGGGAGAACTTTGTATTGAGATCCAAAAAGAGAGAAGAAGCCATCTAGCTAATAACTATGGACCCGAAGGTCTGAGGTAAACTACACACACTTCATCGGAGAGGCTATGATGATGTAGAAGCCCTCCGTGATGACGAACCTCTTCGGCGGAGCTCCGGAACAGGCCCCAAGATGGGATCTCGTGGATACAGAAAGTTGCGGAGGTGGAATTAGGTTTTTGGCTCTGTCTCTGTTCGTTTGGGGGTACGTAGGTATATATAGGAGGAAGAAGTTCGTCGGTGGAGCTTCGATGGGCCCATGAGGGTGGGGGCGTGCCTGGGGGTATAGGGCGCGCCCCCTACCTCGTGCCCACCTCAAAGCTTCCTTGGCGTAGGGTCCAAGTCTCCTGGGTCATATTCGGGAAGAAAATCACGTTCCAGAAAGGTTTATTCTGTTTGGACTCCGTTTGATATTCCGTTTCTTCGAAACACTGAAATAGGCAAAAACAACAATTCTGGGCTGGGCCTCCGGTTAATAGGTTAGTCCCAAAAATAATATAAAAGTGGAAAATAAAGCCCAAGATAGTCCAAAACAGTAGATAATATAGCATGGAGCAATCAAAAATTATAGATACGTTGGAGACGTATCAGTCGGCAGTCCAGCAGCGGTTCAAGGAGGCTAGGTATATGAAAAACTTCACCGAAAGGGGCGCGCCGGACTTCCAAATTAGTCGCCAGTTCTCGGGTGTTGTGGAGCCGTTGAATAGGGCAGCATAGCAGGAGGATGCCGAGTACACACCATTCTCAGTCCATTTCCAACGAAGGATATCAGGCTGGGACGAGAGAACCACGTGCTGAACCTTGCGCCAAATGTCAATGTACTCAAGGGTGGCCGCTTGACCAAGCGATCCCTGGATGTCAGAGATCCACGCGCGATCGATAAGCGTCGTGGCCACCGTGTGGGTTCGTCGCCTCCTGGGCGGGACAAGGGCCACCAGGGCGGGAGCAAGGGTCGAGATGGAGTTGCCCTCAAGCCACGGGTCGGTCCAGAAGCGGCAAGAAGTCCCATTAACCACGATCCAAGATGTGGATGCACGGAAAAACTGGGCGACCTCGGCATCCTGAGGAAGCTGGAGGTGAGACCAAGCGCGACTGCGATCCGTGGCCTGCAGCCAGAGCCACCGGACACGGAGAGAAATACCCGTGCGGTGCAAGTCCCGTATGCCAAGCCCTCCGAGCTCAATGGGTCGGCAGACTCGCGCCCAACTTACAAGACAAGAACCCGCACGCGTGTCTTTGCGTCCGTGCCACAGGAAATCCCGGATGATTCTGTTGGCCTTCTTGAGGATTGGAGGAGAAAGAGCCATGGCGAGTAAGATGTGCACGGGCATGGCAGATAACACATGTCGGACCAAAGCCAAGCGCTCACCACGCGTAAGAAGAACGGCCTTCCATGTAGCCAGCTTGCGGAGAAGCTTGTTGACTAGGGGCATCAGGTGAGAGGGCGGGACTTTCCAGAGGGAAAGGGGCAGGCCCAAGTAGGTCACCGGAAAAGAGGAAACCGGGCAGGAAAGCGTTGCCCCAACGGACTGGGCGACGTCGGGGGGGCACTGGATGGGCACAACTAGGCACTTGGGGAAATTCGTGTGTAAGCCGGAAACGTCGCCAAAGAACTCCAGGAGCTTGCTGACTGTGGACAGCTCGAGAATGTCGGGGTGGCAGAAAACCACAACGTCATCCGCGAACAGAGACACACTGGATGCGGCGTGGCGCTGAGTAAGCCGCCTAATGGCGCCGGACGCAACAGCATGTTGGAGAAGCGAGTTAAGAGCATCTATGACCAGCACGAAGAGCATAGGCGAGACAGGGTCACCCTGACGGAGCCCCTTGTAGTGGGCAATTGGAGGGCCTGGAGTGCCATTAATCAACACACGCATGGAGGCCGTGGAGACGAGGATGGATACCCACTCCCGCCACCTTGGGCCAAAGCCCGTGTGTTGTAACACTTGAAGGAGAAAGGCCCAGGAGACCGAATCGAAGGCCCGGGCGATATCAAGCTTCAGGAGAGCCCGTGGGTGCTTGAGTTGGTGCAGCTTCCTCGCCGTCTGTTGAACAAGCAAGAAGTTGTCGTGGACACTTCTACCAGCGATGAATGCACTCTGGCTCACGGAGACAAGCTCCCCAGCCTCGGGGCAAGGCGAAGGGATAGGACTTTAGCAAAAAGCTTTGCCACCAGGTGTATAAGGCTGATCGGACGGTAGTCGAAGAGCGTGGTCGCATCCGGCTTCTTGGTCAGGAGAGTGATGAGAGTCTCGTTTAGACGTTGGAAAGCCTGGCCATTAAGGGAGTATAGCTTGGCAAAAACCTCGCATAGGTCATCCTTGATGATATCCAAGCATGAGCGCAGGAACTCCGCAGTGAAGCCGTCCGGGCCGGGAAACTTGTCAGAGGGGAGCTTCTTGATGGCGGCCCAGATCTCCTCGGTGGTGAAAGGTTCCTCAAGAGAGGATAAGTTGAAAGCACCGGGGTGCCCAATGGCGTCAAGGTTTAGGGAGGTGGCTCTGTCGCTCTGCGTCCCCAGAGCAGAGGAGAAGTGATCAAAGGCGGCCCTAGCCAAGTCCGACTCGCCAGAAACGCGGACTCCGTTGACAGTAAGGTCGACCATAAGGTTCTTGCGGGCACGGTGAGAAGCCTGAATCTTGGAGAAGGCCGCGGATGCCTCACCCTCCTTCAGCCATTGCAGACGGATACGCTGACGAGCGATCGACCGCTCCAGAGAGGCCAGCCCAGGTATTTAAGCTTGAGCTCGCGGCGCAACCAAGCCTCGGCGGGGGAGAGCGGCCTGAGATCCTGGGCCGCGTCGAGACGGGCGATGAGTTCACGCACAATGCCCAGCTGCGCGGAGAGCGTGACCATGGAGCGCGAGCTCCAGCGTTGAAGACAGCGCGTCGTGGCCTTGAGGCGCGCAAAGAAACGCCGGAAGGGGTCCGGCCGGGTCAGGTGCGACAGAGCACCAAGCATCCTTGACCACCTAATGGAAGCCATCGAGGGAAGGCCAAAACTTCTGGAAGTGAAAGCGCCGACCACCATGGGAACGAGCAGAACAATCAATGAGCAGTGGGTAGTGGTCCGAAGCCGCGGAGGAGAGACATCGTAGCAAGCACTAGGAGTGAGCCACCTCCCACGAGGGAGTACAAAGAACTCGGTCGTTCCTGACAAGGGTAGGAACATCTTGCTCGTTTGACCAAGTATAGCGTCGTCCATGAAGGTAGATGTCGTGGAGACCGTGGTCCGAAATGAAACGACGGAAACGGTTCGAGGTGCGCCTGTTAATCCGGCCATTATTCTTGTCCGTCGCCGATGTGACAAGATTGAAATCACCACCTAAAAGCTAAGGGCCAGAAATATTGCTACGCAGGTCTTGGAGCTCGTTAAGGAAGGCAATTTTTGCATCGTCCCCCTGAGGGCCATAGACACCCGTGATCCACCAATGGGGGCCGCCAAGGGGGGGGTCACCACAGCCGAGACGTGATGATCGCCAACGGTCGGGTTGGACAGAGCGACTATGCTAGATTGCCATGCAAGGATGATCCCGCCGTGGGTACCATCCGCCGGTAACCAATAGAACCCATCAAAGAGGGCGCCGAGAGTCTCAATAACAAGCGCCGACGAGACCAAGGAAAGTTTAGTTTCTTGAATGCAAACAATACAAGGCGAGGCGGAGTGGATCACCATGCGGACAGCGGTGCGCTTAGCACGGCTGTTAAGACCGTGCACGTTCCAAAATACAACTTTGAGGTTATCTAACATTAAGAAATGTGCATCACACGGGGAGCCAAAAGGCTGGGATCATGTCGCGGACGGGCATGGCAGGGAAGAGGAGGGCGCCAAGCTTCCAAGGAAGGACTGTGGGATACTCCAACCGTAGAAATCAGCAAAGGCGCGCACGACATCTAGGCCAGAGGCTGATCGAACAACTTGTTGTAGCGGACGAGAATTGCGTCCGAGACTGACTCATCTTCCTTGAGGAGGCCCAAGCGGAGAAGTAGAATGCGCTTGGCTTTTGCCTCAGAATCTAACCCACGGTCGGCTTTGGCAATGCGTGCACTACGGCGCGGGGTGAAGCTGGGCGGAAGGGCAGCCCTGCCACGCCGCGTACTGGGAGTAGGCAGAACCGGAGACACCGGGGCGGAGATGGAAGAAATGAATTCCTTGAGCTGATCTGGTCGGGAGTATGGCTGCATGGCCCTGCATGGGTTTGGGAGACGTGGCGCGTACTGGGCCGCAGCATGGGTCGGTGTGACCTGGCCATGCAAGACGTCGGGGGACAGGATCGGGCCCACGAGCTGATCACCACTAGCCGCCAGGGACGACCGATCTGAAGCAGGGGGCGTATCATCCTCGGAAACCGGGTGCGTCAAAGGAAGGCATAGCGGGCCCAGCGCCGCAGAGGGCACGATGCAACCAGCCGGCGACTCGGTGGGGCCAGCAGCAGCGGAGTCGTCGATTGGAGCGTCCGGCGCACAGACCGGGACAGGAACAGGAGATAAGGCTGTCGGGATGGGGGCGGGGGGGGGGGGGCAGGCCGAGTTGTCGGATCGGGATCCGTGGCAGCCAGCGCAGGGCTGGCGCGTGTCACATCAAGGGAAGGCGCCAAAAGCAGCACAGGAGAGGGTGGGGGCGAAGGAGACCAGGTGCGATGTGGGGAAGGTTCTGGAGCCGCGGCGGCCAACACGGAACTGGCGCGTGTCGCAGCCAAGGCGGGCTGCAGTAGCAGCGCGGGAGCGGGCGGCGGCATTTGAACCTGGTCAACAAGGCTCGGCGCAGAGGGCCCAACTTTATCCAAAAGCAAAGCAGGGTTGCTGACGGCGGGAGGAGTCAGACGCAGAGCAGCAGGGATCCGAGGCGCGACCGGGCCAGCGAGAGGATGCGGGCCCGAGACACCCTGCCAACCCCGGTAAGGAAGCTACCGGCGCCGGCCACGCCCGCCACTGGAGCCCTGGCGGGAGGAACGCCCTGAAGCACGGCCACCAGGCTCCCTGGGCTGGAACTCATGACGGCGAGGCCATGGCTCTGGGACTAGAGGGGAGGCATGGTCAGGATCGAGATCCGCACCGGGGGCGGGCGGCGGCGGCCAGCTAGGAAAACGGTAGTCCTCAGTCTCCTCGACATGAATGGACACAGGAAAACAAAGTAGCGAGCGCGCGAAGCGAAACACACAGTCCGGGTTGGCATCGAACGGCACGCCGTCCCGTTCCGGCAACAGCAGCTCGGAAGAGCGCGGAAAGGCGTCCGGGTTGGCCGTCCAGGCGGTGAGGCGGAACGCCGACATGTCTTGCCCCGAACTAGTCTCCGGCGCGACCTCATCGATGAGGCAGAAAGGAGCTATAAGGGTGAGAGCAGAGGAGCGGCACCATGCGTGATCGGGGATACCGCGCATCACGATGCGCACACGGAACCGCGCAGAAACGGGCTCGTCGCTGGCAAGGCTGCTCCAGGGGCTGAAGACCAGCCGGAAGCGCTGCGAACAGAGGCAACCGGCAGCGACATGGGCACGGTCCTCCATGGAGCGGAAGTGGATCAAGAAATCATCCGGGTGATGAAGATGAACCGAGAAGTCCCCACGGCGGAGCTTGAAACGCGCCGGGAGGGCGTCGGCGACCTCGTCCGCGCAGATGCCAACGCGGTTGCCAGCGAGGGTGCCGATGAGTGCCGAAGCCAGCGCCGACTCCGCATCCTCCAACTCCGCAGACCACGGGAGGTAGCAGACCGCCGCGGCTGGGCACAACGAGGAGTGGCCAGACAGTGGGGTGGCCACCCCGGACAAGGAGCCAGACCTGGCCGGGGGCGGGATGGAAGCCGAGGCTGGCGCTGAAGCAGAAGGGGACGCCGAGGCCGGCAGAGAAGAGCCGGCCAAGGCTGCAAGCGAGGGCGACACAACCGGCAGGGGGGAGTCCGTCGAGGCCGCCAGGGAGGACAACACAGTCCTGGCCCTGGAAAACGCGGGGACGCAGGGACCGGCCACGCTCGCCTCCGACGAACTGGGCGAACAGGGGCGAGGCCGCTTGGGCGGCGGATAGGCGGAGGGGTAGGGAGAGCGCGGGGAGGAGCAGTACCGGGCGATGTGGCCGTAGTGGCGACAGTACCGGCAGCAGACGTCCCGATGACACTCGCTGCGGCGATGATCCGGACTGGGGCTGAGGCAGCGGGGGCACTCGGCAGCCCGCGGGGGAGGGTCCCGGCGGAGAGGATCCCGGGAGGAGTGGTGGCGCGGGGGGCGACGAGGCGCGGCCGGAGCACGCCGCGGCTGCGGAGGAGAGCGGCGGTCACGGCCGCGGACGGTGACCCAACCATCGCCGGCCGACGACGCCACGGGCTCCTCCACCGGAAGAACGCGGTGAATCTCAGAGCGCGGGCGCAGACGGGCCGCCGGCGGGGAAGGCATCGGAGGCGAGGCAAGGACCTGGGCGAAGGACGGGCGAGGCGAGCAAGGCGTGCCCGTCGGGCTGTCGTCGCGCCAGCGGAGCTCGCGAGTCCGACCCAACCCGGCGGAAGGGGAGGGGGAGGGAGAGGCCATGGGAGCCGCCGACAGAGGGCGCCGGAGCGAGCGCTAGGGAGTGGACGCCGGGGCCGGAGTGGCCGCCGGCGGAGGGCGCGAGGCGGAGCGGGGCTAGGCTAGGCGAGAGCGGAACCTTTTCAAAAGGGGTTTTCTGGTATAGTGCACCATCAAAGTACTGGGGGAGGGAAGAGAAAGCGAGAGTTAGAAAGATGAGGCTTATATATACGCACTGAGATAGTTGTGTGCATCTTTATGATGCAGAGGTTGGGGACTGATCCTCTTTTTGCAACAAAAATAGTGCTAAGGTCAGCACGTGGGCAATTTGGGTCTGGAATGTAGAAATGGCTTGAGCTCAAGTTATCCTGGTCATTTGGAGTGCAACAAAAAAATCTTATTCGGTTGAAAATTCCAACCAGTTCTAACTATAATAATTTCTGAATAACCTATCATTGTAGCAAATTATTTATTTACACCATGTTGTGTCCCTTAAATCGCAAGTACTCCTTTTGTTTTTATTTACTTTGCATATTAGCTTTGTCTCTGGCCAAACTTTCTAAAATTTGACTAAGTCTACACAAAAAACGAACATCCACAATTCAAATCAATACCATTACAATCATCATTCAATATATTTGCATATATATTTTTTATTTAAAAAATTAAATTATTTTTATAAAGTTTGACTTCGGTCAAAACTAATATGTGGAGTAAATAAAAATAGAGGGAGTACAGTCGGTTGCTATAATTTTAGTGAAACCCAACTCCACGGACTCACCACAACAAAAGGTTTTGTACTAGTGATGAGTTGGTGATGCAGGAACCACATGACTAAGCTGGCACAGAATTCCTAGTCTTTTTGCAAGCAAGATGTTCATGTGGGAACAACTGCCTCCAGATCCCATCGTATCTATGGTACCAAGTGCAGAATTTTATTATTATCCCGCGCACAACGCTTGAAATGTTGATTTTTCAACAATAACAATTGACGTATGCGAGGCTAGCTATGACCAGTAACATTCGCAAAAACAAAATCTATGACTAGTAAGCCCCTTCATTCCAGAAAATATGAAGAAAAAAAATACTTATATGATCCAAATCCGAATCGTTGAAAAATTCCACCATGCAAGTTTGGAGTTTGATGGACTAAACTCATTTCATGTCCACATGACATCCATAAAGACTTCCTCCGTCCATTTTGGCAGTATAAGAAAATATCAATCCTGATTATTATAGGTCATAGCCTCATAAGTGACTATCAATATTTGGTGCAATTGGCAAAAACAAAATGGTGCAACGTTGTGGATTTGTATCCCCTTCAGTTTTAGAAGAAGAAAAATGGTACATATTTGGTGATCCTTATAGAACCCTGGTTTGCCAAGTCATCTAGGTACGTGTTGAGGTGGTCAAGATGTGGACTGAACCAAATGCCTCCAAAATCAGTCATATCATGGAATCAAGCGATCACCACAGGTCAATAGGTCACTCGCCACAGTCCAACGTTTGTTTCGTTCGACCTCCGACACGTATTATGGTGGACCCCAACGGCAGATAAGTAGGAGGGTGACGGCGGCAAAAGCCGAGTAATGTAAGGCCAACTCCAATGTGTTGACCCAAAGTGACACAAATTTAATTCTTTTTTGTCCGTTTGCATCGGTTGAACGCGCAAATCTGGCCGATGCGCACCAATCGACCCATTTGGTCCACCCGGCCGTTGGGAGGCCAATTTTTTACAATTAGACATTCTATGCATGTAAATCCAAATAAAGGAAACATTACAACCAAATAAGTCACAAAGTTTTAACTGCATTATAAATAGTTTACGACCAAATAAAAATCTTATAGTTTACAACCAAGTGAAATTTAAATTGTTACAAATACATTGAAATAAAAGGACTGATACATCTATGTTGGAAATATGCCCTAGAGGCAATAATAAAAGGATTATTATTATATTTCCTTGTTCATGATAATTGTCTTTTATTCATGCTATAATTGTGTTATCCGGAAATCGTAATACATGTGTGAATACATAGACACCAACATGTCCCTAGTAAGGCTCTAGTTGACTAGCTCGTTGATCAACAGATAGTCATGGTTTCCTGACTATGGACATTGGATGTCATTGATAACGAGACCACATCATTGGGAGAATGATGTGATGGACAAGACCCAATACTAAACATAGCACAAGATCGTATAGTTCGTTTGCTAGAGTTTTTCCAATGTCAAGTATCTTTTCCTTAGACCATGAGATCGTGTAACTCCCGGATACCGTAGGAGTGCTTTGGGTGTACCAAACGTCACAACGTAACTGGGTGACTATAAAGGTATACTACGGGTATCTCCGAAAGTGTCTGTTGGGTTGACACGGATCAAGACTGGGATTTGTCACTCCATATGACGGAGAGGTATCTCTGGGCCCACTCGGTAATGCATCATCATAATGAGCTCAAAGTGACCAAGTGTCTGGTCACGGGATCATGCATTACGGTACGAGTAAAGTGACTTGCCGGTAACGAGATTGAATGAGGTATTGGGATACCGATGATCGAATCTCGGGCAAGTAACATACCGATTGACAAAGGGAATTATATACGGGGTTGCTTGAATCCTCGACATCGTGGTTCATCCGATGAGATCATCGAGGAGCATGTGGGAGCCAACATGGGTATCCAGATCCCGCTGTTGGTTATTGACCGGAGAGTCGTCTCGGTCATGTCTACATGTCTTCCGAACCCGTAGGGTCTACACACTTAAGGTTCGGTGACGCTAGGGTTGTATGGATATGAGTATGCAGTAATCCGAAAGTTGTTCGGAGTCCCGGATGAGATCCTAGACGTCACGAAGAGTTCCGTAATGGTCCGGAGGTGAAGAATTATATATAGGAAGTGCAGTTTCGGCCATCGGGAGAGTTTCGGGGGTTAAGGTATTGTACCGGGACCACCGGAAGGGTCCCGGGGGTCCACCGGGTGGGGCCACCCTGTCCCGGGGGGCCACATGGGCTGTAGGGGGTGCGCCTTGGCCTACATGGGCCAAGGGCACCAGCCCCAAGAGGCCCATGCGCCTAGGGTTTCAAGGAGGGAAGAGTCCCAAAGGGGGAAGGCACCCCTAGGTGCCTTGGGGAGGAGGGATTCCTCCCCTTGGCCGCACCCCCCTAGGAGATTAGATCTCCTAGGGCCGGCGCCCCCCCCTTGGCCCTCCTATATATAGTGGGGGAGATGGAGGACTTCTTACCCTCCTTTGGTGCCTCCCTCTCCCTCTCCAACACATCCTCCTCCTCCATAGTGCTTGGCGAAGCCCTGCCGGAGTACTGCAGCTCCATCACCACCACGCCGTCGTGCTGCTGCTGGAGCCATCTTCCTCAACCTCTCCTTCCCCCTTGCTGGATCAAGAAGAGGAGACGTTACGCTGACCGTACGTGTGTTGAACGCGGAGGTGCCGTCCGTTCGGCGCTAGGATCTCCGGTGATGGATTGTCGATACGCGAATTCGCTCATCCTGGATGCTTATCTCTCGCTTCGGTGTGATGTTTGGTAGTCCACGAATCCAGAGTTTACGAGCTTTCTCTTCTGATCTCTCCTTGAGCCCTTGATTCTTTGAACGCTTATGTCTCAGTGACGCCGTGATCCTGACACATGTATGTAGGATGCAATGTCATACATCTGATGGTGCTAGAATTGATGCATCGTCCGATGGATTATATCTTGTGAAACCTGTATAGGAAATGTTTTGCCTTTTCGCACGGTGTCAGAACCTTAGTGTCTTGAGGGATTCTCCACTAAAGTATCGGTAATTCGGAGCGTACGAGTCTTTGTGCGTATATTCTCTGGCTCCCATTGACGAGTTAGATCACAGGATTTGTGTTCGTGGGTGTTGATTGTTTGTCAACTTTCTTGTGTATTCCGGTCTTAGATCTATCTCTTGTTATCTAAACTTGTTTTGGGGATACACAAGACGGTGCCCGTGCCCACCCAACCTTACACGTTACGCCTTGGAGCGCTGGTGACCTTTGGGTTCCAATCCGATGCTAAAAAAAGTGAACTATAGTTCGTGCCATAATTTTTTAGTAGCTGATTTGTAGAGCGGGTGTCACGTCTGTCTCTCTCCACTTGTAACGCTTTGGGCGAGATTCGTACTGAAAAGAGAAGAGGTCCCCCTTATCGGAAGGGGGTTAAAATCTAGAAGTTGTGACAATCCAACTTTGTGGTACTTTTACATAAAACCTGTATCTTAAATCTTTGTTTGAACTATTTTGGTATACCTTGGGTTCATAAACAACGCGCTCTTGCTGATTCCGTATTTGCAGCCACGTTAAATAATCTGTCATATGCTAAACGATATTATTGCGTGCCGTACTTTAACGTTTTGGTTTTCAGTCAAGTGGCTTGTTCATAGATTTATTAATATGCTCCAAGTTTGTGTGTTATTGTTCATGTAGCTAATGAATGATCATAATACCGTAGTAGATATGTATATTGAGCAAGCCGATGTTTCATGCATGAGTATGTTTACCCAATGATATTAGTGAAGTCCTACTGATTTTGACATAGTTCTCGAATTGTATGTGTTTTTTGGGTTTATTGACAACGTGCAGGAGCCATAGGAGTTGTCTTTATTTCTTTGTATGACGCTTGCTCGTGGTCATTTGATCGACAACTCCCATTAGTCTGGATTTACTTTACTTTATTGCATTCATTGAAACGCGTTGTAAGTCAGTTCTTGAGTTTGATAGATCAATTAGTACTAGTATTGTTCGAAGCCTGCAGCAACTTCGATTGGTAGACACCTTCATCGATTTGCCTCAGGATCAGTTTGATGTTTGATGGGATCATATTTCACGGAGGGGGTGTTCCATGCCGGTGAAGATGATCATGGAGCTCCAAGGATGGAGATTCAGGGATGCAGCTAATGTTGCCCTATGTGCCAATATCATTTCAATCTTTATGTATTATATGTGAATGTGTCATGTGCATGCTTTATGACTCCGTTTTTGGGTTCATATGTTGTAATCTCTAACTACTGGACAGCACCTGCACGGTAGCAAATGCCCATAATAGTTCATGACGAATACCCTTATAATATAGTATTCATAGAAGCAGTGTATCCCGGACTTACTGATATGATCGGGTGCACCAGTTGCGGAACAGTTCGTGTTTCGAAGTATGATCGGGCAGTTCGGTGCCACTTCCTAACTATGCACCGTTGCTGACAGTGTCGTTGTGTTCATCACCACGTGATGATGTGTAGATTCCAGTATCACATACAACGGGTGTAAGACAGATTTACACATGCAAACACTTAGGTTGACTTGACGAGCCTAGCATGTACAGACATGGCCTCGGAACACAGAAGACCGAAAGGTCGAGCATGAGTCGTATAGAAGATACGATCAACATGAAGATGTTCACCGATGTTGACTAGTCCGTCTCACGTGATGATCGGACACGGCCTAGTTAACTCGGATCATGTTATACTTAGATGACTGAGGGATGTCTATCTAAGTGGGAGTTCATTGAATAATTTGATTAGATGAACTTAATTATCATGAACTTAGTCTAAAATATTACAATATGTCTTGTAGGATCAAATGGCCAACGTTGTCCTCAACTTCAACGCGTTCCTAGAGAAAACCAAGCTGAAAGACGATGGCAGCAACTATACGGACTGGGTCTGGAACCCGAGGATCATCCTCATAGCTGCCAAGAAAGATTATGTCCTACAAGCACCGCTAGGTGAAGCACCTGCTCTCCCTGCAAAACAAGACGTTATGAACGCTTGGCAGACACGTACCGATGATTACTCCCTCGTTCAGTGCGGCATGCTTTACAGCTTAGAGCCGGGGCTCCAAAAGCGTTTTGAGAGACACGGAGCATATGAGATGTTCGAAGAGCTGAAAATGGTTTTTCAAGCTCATGCCCGGGTCAAGAGATATGAAGTCTCCGACAAGTTCTTCAGCTGTAAGATGGAGGAAAACAGTTCTGTCAGTGAGCACATACTCACTATGTCTGGGTTACATAACCGCTTGACTCAGCTGGGAGTTAATCTCCCGGATGACGCGGTCATTGACAGAATCCTTCAGTTGCTTCCACCGAGCTACAAGAGCTTTGTGATGAACTTCAATATGCAGGGGATGGAAAAGACCATTCCTGAAGTATTTGCAATGCTGAAATCAGCAGAGGTAGAAGTCAAAAAGGAACATCAAGTGTTGATGGTGAATAAAACCACTAAGTTCAAGAAAGGCAAGGGTAAGAAGAACTTCAAGAAGGACGGCAAGGGAGTTGCCGCGCCCGGTAAGCAAGCTGTCGGGAAGAAGCCAAAGAATGGACCCAAGCCCGAGACTGAGTGCTTTTATTGCAAGGGAAGTGGTCACTGGAAGCGGAACTGCCCCAAATACTTAGCGGACAAGAAGGCCGGCATCATGAAAGGTATATGTGATATACATGTAATTGATGTGTACCTTACCAGTACTTGTAGTAACTCCTGGGTATTTGATACCGGTGCAGTTGCTCACATTTGTAACTCAAAGCAGGAGCTGCGGAATAAGCGGAGACTGGCGAAGGACAAGGTGACGATGCGCGTCGGGAATGGTTCCAAGGTCGATGTGATCGCCGTCGGCACGCTACCTCTACATTTACCTACGGGATTAGTTTTAAACCTCAATAATTGTTATTTAGTGCCAGCTTTGAGCATGAACATTGTATTAGGATCTCGTTTAATTCGAGATGGCTACTCATTTAAATCCGAGAATAATGGTTGTTCTATTTATATGAGAGATATGTTTTATGGTCATGCTCTGATGGTGAATGGTTTATTCTTAATGAATCTCGAGCGTAATGCTACACATATTCATAGTGTGAATACCAAAAGATGTAAGGTTGATAATGATAGTCCCACATACTTGTGGCACTGCCGCCTTGGTCACATAGGTGTCAAACGCATGAAGAAGCTCCATGCAGATGGGCTTTTAGAGTCTCTTGATTATGAATCATTTGACACGTGCGAACCATGCCTCATGGGTAAAATGACCAAGACTCCGTTCTCAGGAACAATGGAGCGAGCAATCAACTTATTGGAAATCATACATACTGATGTGTGCGGTCCAATGAGTGTTGAGGCTCGCGGTGGCTATCGTTATGTTCTCACCCTCACTGATGGCTTGAGTAGATATGGGTATGTCTATTTAATGAAACACAAGTCTGAGACCTTTGAAAAGTTCAAGGAATTTCAGAGTGAGGTTGAAAATCAACGTGACAGGAAAATCAAGTTCTTGCGATCAGATCGTGGGGGAGAATACTTGAGTCACGAATTTGGCACACACTTAAGAAAATGTGGAATAGTTTCACAACTCACGCCGCCTGGAACACCTCAGCGTAATGGTGTGTCCGAACGTCATAATCGCACTCTATTAGATATGGTGCGATCTATGATGTCTCTTACCAATTTACTGCTATCATTTTGGGGCTATGCTTTAGAGACTACCGCATTCACTTTAAATAGGGCTCCGTCGAAATCCGTTGAGACGACACCGTATGAATTATGGTTTGGGAAGAAACCTAAGCTGTCGTTTCTAAAAGTTTGGGATGCGATGCTTATGTCAAGAAACTTCAACCTGAAAAGCTCGAACCCAAGTCGGAAAAATGCGTCTTCATAGGATACCCTAAAGAAACTATTGGGTATACCTTCTACCTCAGATCCGAAGGCAAGATCTTTGTTGCCAAGAATGGATCCTTTCTAGAGAAAGAGTTTCTCTCGAAAGAAGTAAGTGGGAGGAAAGTAGAACTTGATGAAGTATTACCTCTTGAACCAGAAAGTGGCGCGACTCAAGAAAATGTTCATGAGGTGCCTGCACCGACTAGAGAGGAAGTTAATGATGATGATCATGAAACTTAAGATCAAGTTGCTACTGAACTTCGTAGGTCCACAAGGACACGTTCCGCACCAGAGTGGTACGGCAACCCTGTCTTGGAAATCATGTTGTTAGACAACGGTGAACCTTCGAACTATGAAGAAGCGATGGCGGGCCCAGATTCCGACAAATGGCTGGAAGCCATGAAATCCGAGATAGGATCCATGTATGAAAACGAAGTATGGACTTCGACTGACTTGCCCGATGATCGGCGAGCCATAGAAAATAAATGGATCTTTAAGAAGAAGACAGACGCGGATGGTAATGTGACCATCTATAAAGCTCGGCTTGTCGCTAAGGGTTATCGACAAGTTCAAGGGGTTGACTACGATGAGACTTTCTCACCTGTAACGAAGCTGAAGTCCGTCAGAATCATGTTAGCAATTGCCGCATTCTATGATTATGAGATATGGCAAATGGACGTCAAAACGGCATTCCTTAATGGTTTCCTTAAGGAAGAATTGTATATGATGCAGCCGGAAGGTTTTGTCGATCCTAAGAATGCTGACAAGGTGTGCAAGCTCCAACGCTCGATTTATGGGCTGGTGCAAGCATCTCGGAGTTGGAATATTCGCTTTGATGAGATGATCAAAGCATTTGGGTTTATGCAGACTTATGGAGAAGTCTTAGTTTACAAGAAAGTGAGTGGGAGCTTTGTAGCATTTCTCATATTATATGTAGATGACATACTTTTGATGGGAAATGATATAGAGATTTTGGACAGCATTAAGGCCTACTTGAATAAGAGTTTTTCAATGAAGGACCTTGGAGAAGCTGCTTATATATTAGGCATCAAGATCTATAGAAATAGATCAAGACGCCTCATAGGTCTTTCACAAAGCACATACCTTGATAAGATATTGAAGAAGTTCAACATGGATCAGTTTAAGAAGGGGTTCTTGCCTGTGTTGCAAGGTGTGAAATTGAGCTCAGCTCAATGTCCGACCACGGCAGAAGATATAGAAGAGATGAGTGTCATCCCCTATGCCTCAGCCATAGGGTCTATTATGTATGCCATGCTGTGTACCAGACCTGATGTAAACCTTGCCGTAAGTTTGGTAGGTAGGTACCAAAGTAATCCCGGCAAGGAACACTGGACAGCGGTCAAGAATATCCTGAAGTACCTGAAAAGGACTAAGGAAATGTTTCTCGTTTATGGAGGTGACGAAGAGCTCGTCATAAAGGGTTACGTCGACGCTAGCTTCGACACAGATCTGGATGACTCTAAGTCACAAACCGGATACGTGTATATTTTGAATGGTGGGGCAGTAAGCTGGTGCAGTTGCAAGCAGAGCATCGTGGCAGGATCTACATGTGAAGCGGAGTACATGGCAGCCTCGGAGGCAGCACATGAAGCAATTTGGGTGAATGAGTTCATCACCGACCTAGGAGTCATACCCAATGCGTCGGGGCCGATCAAACTCTTCTGTGACAACACTGGAGCTATTGCACTTGCCAAGGAGCCCAGGTTTCACAAGAAGACTAGGCACATCAAGCGTTGCTTCAACTCCATTCGTGAAAATGTTCAAGATGGAGACATAGATATTTGGATCATGACGAGTACGACTCCCTCATCCCCGTTCTTTGAACGCTTCCGCTCGCGATCTACAAAGGTATGTAGATGCATCTGATCACTCGTTGCTAGATGAACTCATAGATGGATCTTGGTGAAAACGTAGGATTTTTTTGTTTTCTGCAACGTTCCCCAACAGTGGCATCATGAGCTAGGTCTATGCGTAGTTCTCTTTGCACGAGTAGAACACAATTTGTTGTGGGCGTAGATGTTGTCAACTTTCTTGCCGCTACTAGTCTTATTTTGCTTCAGCGGTATTATGGGATGAAGCGGCCCGGACCAACCTTACACGTACGCTTACATGAGACCGGTTCCACCGACTGACATGCACTAGTTGCATAAGGTGGCTGGCGGGTGTCTGTCTCTCCCACTTTAGTTGGAGCGGATTCGACGAAAAGGGTCCTTATGTTGGAATTATATGTAGGAAGTGCAGTTTCGGCCATCGGGAGAGTTTCGGGGGTCAACGGTATTGTACTGGGACCACCGGAAGGGTCCCAGGGGTCCACCGGGTGGGGCCACCCATCCCGGAGGGCCCCTGGGCTGAAGTGGGGAGGGAACCGACCCATAATGGGCTGGTGCGCCCCCCCCTTGGCCCCCATGCGCCTAGGGTTGGGAATCCTAGGGGAGGGGGTGCCTCCACTTGCCTTGGGGGGCACTCC